>NW_026782816.1:0-120269 GCF_031769215.1 Ylistrum balloti | reverse complement strand
CATAACCTTTACAGTAACTATATCATAACCTTACAGTAACTATATCATAACCTTACAGTAACTATATCATAACCTTACAGTAACAGTAACTATATCATAACCTTACATATCATAACCTTACAGTAACTATATCATAACCTTACAGTGTAACTATATCATAACCATACAGTAACTATATCATAACCTTACAGTAACTATATCATAACCTTACAGTAACTATATCATAACCTTACAGTAACTATATCATAACCTTACAGTAACTATATCATAACCTTACAGTAACTATATCATAACCTTACAGTAACTATATCATTAACCTTACAGTAACTATATCATAACCTATATCTAACTATATATAACCTGTATCATAACCTTACAGTAACTATATCATAACCTTACAGTAACTATATCATAACCTTACAGTAACTATATCATAACCTTACAGTAACTATATCATAACCTTACATATCATAACCTTAGTGTAACTATATCATAACCTTACAGTAACTATATCATAACCTTACAGTAACTATATCATAACCTTACAGTAACTATATCATAACCTTAGTGTAACTATATCATAACCTTAGTGTAACTATATCATAACCTTAGTGTAACTATATCATAACCTTAGTGTAACTATATCATAACCTTAGTGTAACTATATTGTTTTTGTTGTAGACTTCACAGATGGTGAGTATGACGAGTTTTTTGTTTTGTATTTAATTTTACAATATACCTACATCAATATATAAAGGTTCTAAAATCACCGTAATGTTTATCAATATATGTTGTAGCAAGTAATTATATGACAGAATAGTTTTTAAATTATCTACCAATGGGACCATTGAACATACTTGTTCTTCAGGAAAACGCATATTGTGTTTCATTTTTTTTTTGCTTCTTTTTTTTTTTTTTTTACTTTCGCCATTGACACTAACATTTTGTAATCTTCGCTTGCTCTGACAGAAATTCAAATTGAATTTGTCAATATCACGGACTGGGGAAAATACGGATTTATGTGCAGAGCATACTTAGCCTAAACTATCACATTTAATCCTTGAAGTACATGCATACACATGTCAGAATTAAGTAAATATTTATTGGTAATCAATATGTGTAAATGGAATTACGGTTAGTGCTGACATTGTGTCTTCCATTACATTTACTAACACTGAATTTACTGATCAATACATTATCGGGCAAACGTATTGGATATGAAAACGCCAATACGTCTTTATTTGTAACGGGTGATTTTTATAGGTAACTTTTTGAAGACATTTCCTTTCAAAAAAAGAAGGAAGAAAGAAAGAAACTTTGAACAGGCGACAGTGTCATGTGAGAGGGTAGAATTTCATAAAACAGTAGGAAATGTTAGAATGACATTCTCGGGTGAATTCCTACTATCACATAACATACCGATATGTCTCCTACCTGTTGTCAGTGCGGTAAGTATTGGGGCAGGTAACAATATTCTTGTTTCCCTACAAAAGCTCCTTCTGGCAGCCCATTATTTCAATGATTTCAATTTTATTTTGTTCACTTTATTTTGATACATTTTACAACATTTTGTTCATCGGTATTGACTTTCAGATGTTCACTTTTAATGACCATTTTTGTTGATGTTCTTTCTCGAGGATTTAACATCAGATATACGTATGTTTGCCTACTTTTCATTACAGTCTGCGAGCTATAAGAGCACGTACGAGATGATAACAGGCTTGACCGTTGGGTTCTTGGTATTCGGGTTTATCTCGGCTCTTTGCATCCTGATGTGCTGGTGCTGCTTCTTCTCAAACTCAAAGCTTAAGAAGAAGTTTGACCCCGTCAAGATTGCCGCTTATAGTGTTACTGCCGCGAGCAGAAACAAGATGGATTCTCCTCTGCCCCCACCTGTCTTCAGCAAATCTAAATCCATGGGCTATGATAATCCAGGGATGATGGGTCACGGATCAATTGTCGACGACTTCCCACAAAAACCAAGAACAGCTCCGAATATGCAGCATGGCTCGTCCGACTTCGACGATATTCCGTCCAAACCAAACAGCGCGTCTTCATATCGCACCGGCAGCGCCAATGACAGCGTTCCTTCGTCATAGGACGGGAGAAACGAGGCTGTCGGACATGCGATGTAGACCAATAACATTGACTGGAAATTAACAGAGAACCTCAAAGAGCAGACAAGCTGCAACACCTGGATAATGGATATCTATATATAGTACATATATTGTTGGTCTCCGTTAAGGGAAACAAAAGACTGCAAGACTTTACTATACATATCTTTCACAAGAGGCCTTTGTGAAAAATTGACCTGGCTTATATCGTTATCTCTCATGTTTTCTTTTTTCCCCTTCTCCTTTTCAAAAATGATGCTATTATTTTTGCTATGTAATTTAGTTCTTTAAATTTTGTCCATTTAATTTGTGGCATAATTAAAATTATCATATGATTGGTCATTTTTCCTAAATGCAGATTGTTTTAAAACACGTGGCATAGGTCTAAATACATGTATATTGCGATGTTACATCGACACAGATAGAATCCATACACGCAAAGAGAATATAAAAGTGAAAACCCCCCCGGCGGACATCTCATAGATTATTGTAACGATCACATGATCGTGCTGCAGTTTTAACCAATCAGACGCGTGAATGGTTGTCATATGATAAAAACAATTATTGACCCTTTTTACAGGTGAATACGAGGATCTCTTAACCGAAGCTTCGGTAAATATCACCTTCTCGAGTTAGTACCTGAAAACAAATCAATAATTGTATTATAGTCGTTTGAGAGGCCATCTCTACAAAAGAGCTATATGTGAAACTAGGCCCCATTGTTCTGGCTACCATTCTTTACTGAACCAATAGGGGATCAGATGAGCCTCGTCCTGAATCTGGATATATGTTAAATTGTGTATATAGTATTTCATTTTTTTTAATCATGCATTTTATTTGAAAATACATTAAAATATACAATAGAAATTGTGTGTATATATCGTTGTAAAGAACAGTGCTGTATAGCGTCATAGCATCATGGTTAAATAGCACGTTTTTAGGTAGCGATTGTTATCTAACAGTGACATGTCGCTTTAAAGGGGTGGTTTGTATAGACAGGTTTAATTGTAAATGATGATAATATCAGTAAGTATCTCCTCGTGTGATTATACAGACTAACTTAATAACACTACATCGCCAAGGAAGTCTTGTCAACTGTAAAGTTTTCAGGGAATATTGAAATTTAAGTTGAACTTGAAAGAACGCTCGATAAAATTATGCCAACTAACATCGTGTGATCTCTATATAAATTATAATCTGTTCTAATGATATTAACTGATATTACGTCATCTCACACCTCCAGTTAGCTAGATAGAAATTATATGTCAATTCTACTTCTTTGAAACGAAATCAGGAGAACTAAAATGTTTGTAAGGCTCTAATTTGAACCATTGATGTACAGTAATGATAAACTGACCTTTTGAATCTTTTAAAATCTTATTTCATCGGTATTCACTCAAAGTGCTACAAATACCGCGTACTTTTATTTAATTTGGTGCGCGAGCAAAAATTACATTGTTCCTGAAAGAGATCCCTTCAATTTGTATCGAATGATGTTAGTCACTTGTGTTTCTTTTCCATTGAATGTTTTATAATGACTAAATGTTTTATGTTTTGCATATGACGTTATTGTTAGTGTAATAAAATGTAGATCCATACACCATTTTCATGGGGAATTTTTTCGCGATTTTCTTATAAAACTGTCGAATTATATTTAAACGAATGTAAATTTTGCGATAGGGTGTAACAGAACGTTTTATACACCTGTGTATCAGTATTTCTCCGATTTTCGCGATCACTTAATGTACCGCGAAATAGCGAAAATATTCTCCTCGCGAAAATAACCGGCAATACGGTAATTTTTTTTTTGAGGAAACATTCTATAAAGAAAAATACGGAATAGTTCTTATTTACAATTATATCTGAAATCTAGACTCTTTAAGGAGACTGAAAAAAACGTTCTTAAATACACACATCAACTCACACACACACACACACACACACACACACACACACACACACACACACACACATATATATATATATATATATATATATATATATACACGGGCGCATATTTTTTGAAGTTATCAGAGTATATGTAAGCATTCTTGCAATAACAAAGCCAGACTGACAGTTTTAGACTGAAAACCTCATCTATTGCTGACTTTGTGGCAATCACTTCAATTATCATTATACGTTGCTTCAAGTAGTCATTTAATCATATCTGAACTGTACGATACCGTCCGTGCTATTTTATCGTTAATTCATTTAAAGATACACAACATTAGGACATCATTATTCTCGCGATAAAATCATCATTAATTTAAAACAAAAATAAACATATAGTTACATTGTTTCAATTATATACAAATTATATATCAATTCTTTTTCAACTAAGATTTTAACAAAATGGTTTTGTTTTTTATTTTAACAAAAGGATTTTATCAATGAAAGGAAACTTGACCACGTTTTACCGTATAAAGTAAAGAACTGATTTGTATGTTTACAAACTGGCCTTAGGTCTCTGATATTGACTGTGATAAATATTGCTATTTTGTTATAATAAAATCATGTGGATGTGTTTGAAAAGAATTGTTTTGTTTTTACTTAATTCGCTGTGGAATAACAGTCGAATGTAATCCTATTAAATTGCTCCACTATTGTTTGGTTTCGAAGGCTCATGAACCAACCATTGAATCAGGGCAGGATTTCCGTTGATTTATTGGTAAAAAGTTGAAGAACACATTTTTAAATGATGAAATATTTAAATTATTTTGATGTGATTTCTGTGTTATTTGTTTACATGCTACATATTGAACTGACGATTCTCATTGATATCAGGTGTCTGTAATTTTTTTTAAAGTAATCAATCATTTAGTTTTTAGTGATATGTTTTCTTCAGAATTACTGAGTTCATGAGTTTTTGTTGATTGAACAAATGGACAAGTCCTGTATATATAAAAAGAATTGAATAACTATATACTGGGTAGACAAGAAAAAAGCACACCACGCTGATAAAGCTGTCAGACATACCTAACTACAAAAACACCATCAACCATGTTTTTAATCTTGCTGTTCAGAGTTCCAGACTTCGAATGGTGACACGGTTCAGAATATAGAAATGCCCTTGACGCTGTTTTGAAATTATCTGTTTTATGGCAATTACTAAATTCATTTACTTATGGGGCTGCTGCACCTCCCAGTCTAGATTTTGACTTTTCTTTCGATCACTTTGTATTTTCCTTTGTTGCCTCCGAGGCTTCAAAATGTAGGCGCTTAGCATCACTGACGAGTCCTAGAAGGACGAAATAGCTGTATAATGTAGCATCACTGACGAGTCCTAGAAGGCCGAAACAGGTGTATAATGTAGCATCACTGACGAGTCCTAGGAGGCCGAAACAGCTGTATGATGTAGCATCACTGACGAGTCCTAGAAGGCCGAAACAGTTGTATGATGTAGCATCACTGACGAGTTCTAGAAGGCCGAAACAGCTGTATGATGTTGCATCACTGATGAGTCCTAGAAGGACAAAACAGCTGTATAATGTAGCGTCACTGACGAGTCCTAGAAGGACGAAACAGCTGTATAATGTAGCGTCACTGACGAGTCCTAGAAGGACGAAACAGGTGTATAATGCAGCATCACTGACGAGTCCTAGAAGGACAAAACAACTGTATGATACAGTATCACTGACGAGTCCTAGAAGGACGAAACAGCTGTATGATGTAACATCACTGACGAGTCCTAGAAGAAGGAAACAACTGTATAATGTAGCATCACTGACGAGGCCTAGAATGACGAAACAGCTGTATAATGCAGTTTTATTCATTATTTGACTATTTTGCATCTCACTCTAGACTACTAAAGGGTTTTTCACTTGTGTGTCTTTTGTACAATCTCTCAAACTTTTTTGTGAAATTACTATATTTATTATAATATTGCGTTTTTTGTATGTGCATTTATGAATATACGATATGCGACTAATACTGACTTGAATCAGGCTTTATATTACATAGCTTATTGTAAACATATATTCTCTATTTAGGGATACTTGTAGAAATGATCTTTTAAGATATTAAATGTACCGTAAATATTATTGCCACTTCATTATTAGCTTTTACGGATTAGAATGAGTCGACGACAATGGCAGAGAAAATGCAAATCGATCAATTCGATTTCATGTGAAAAATTCAGCTTGTGTAGTTTTTATTTGTCAACTTGAGAAAATATTATTACAAAAATAAGACTATATTTAATCAAATTAAAGGTATATCTTTGAAAATTTAAAATAGTGACATTCTGAATTGAAAATAATTTCCTTTTTTAATTTAATTTCCTTCATCCAATCGAAAAATAGATCTGAAAATTGTTAGCTTCTTTAATAGAGTTGGAATCGATCAGATGGAGTTCTGTGGTCCTTTAATGCGGCGTTTACAAGACACGATTTTTCACTCCGGACTTCTGTTAGTGTTCGGCCGTACTTTACAACAGACTTAATTCCCATGTAACCTGTGAAAGCTTGTTTATCATAGGTGATATCTAATCTAAGGCTCGACAGTGACGTGTATATCGATTTGTCCTCGTTCATGGTCCATAAGACGTCATCATGTGCTCAAAGGTGGTTTCTTGTACCGTAAAATTTATAAGTTATTTACAACTTATTGATGTGCAAGTCTCAAGTAATTTATTTTAATGGCGACGAAAACAAAATTGAAAAAAAACACACAAAAACAAAAGCAGAACAAGAAAAAACCGAGAAATTTCTGTCATTGTAGTAATTTGCTCCACTGAACAACTCCATCCCCTACAGGGACACCGGTAAACTGAAGGATTGACATTCAGGCTGTGATTTATGTAGTTTACAACAGAGTGATCATTACACATCATACATCGATGGAAAAGGGAAACATTTTATAATTGTGGTATTTATTTTTCCTGGCAACTCTCCTTTCCTACATATTTACAATGGTCGCCACTTTATGTAACCTCTCTACATACAAGAAAGCTCAGGTGAGATTGGAGGACTAAGAAAGCATAAGCCACGCGGGCTTCGATCAAATTGCATGATTGCTGTCCTATGGACGGGTCGCTAAAATTTGGTGTTATTATATACAGAGGGATGTTAACGATCTAACGGCTAATATTTAAATGTTTAATATCTCTTTTTAACTCTGTTGATATTCACCATCCCTACAGGGTGATAAATGTGTTTCTTCTACTAGTAATTCTCGAACCTTTTCTGCTGCTTAAGACAGAGCTCCACATAGTATGCAAGCTGAAACACTTCCGTTTGTGTAAATACCCCTCCAAAACTTAAAGAGAAAAATACTCTTAGCTGGTTTACAATATTTCTTCTTGATGTGTCCCATTCAATACGCATTCGCTCAGTGTCAGTCTGGTTCTTGGATATCTAACGCTATGTAGAACCGATACTTCACTCGACTTTCTACAGTTGCCAGAGTTATCTCCCCTTAGCGTGACAATTCACTGTGTAGAAATCTTTACATAGATTAAACACAGCTTTTCCGCTAGAATCTTTTATGGTATCTTCCTTTATTTCATCGTCAGTGTCGTCTCAAAAAAAATAGCTACTGTGCTCATTTTTGTCCAGATTTTTACCAGCTCGGGCATTAAAATAACCACATAATGTCTGCCCTGTTATTTACATTATCAAGTCTTTAACGTGCTTCAGGTGTCATCATCCCATTTCTTTTAATGTCATGTTCTAAATCGACCTTTATCAGATTAAACATGTCTCTTTCAATCTGTATCTAATCTAAACACCTTTACGGATATTTTACATAGGTACTTGTACCCTGACATAATTACAGTAAGCATTATTCATCCAATATGCGTAGGATTTAGACAATTAAGTAAAAACATGTTGCAATATTCATCAGGTCATGTTCTCGAGATATTTATAATATATATATATGTATTCCAAGAACACTGTTTTAGTTTTCTGAAAGCGGCTCCTGGCTGTGGCCATCCCGTCAATTTTGTTGTCTTTATCACCAACACAATACACATCTTATAATATTTCATCATATGTATACACATGTTCACGGGCTATAATGTATGCGAGCTACGTTATTTTTTTCCCTGCTTTGATCAAACATATCTCTTTATGTCTTACTAATGTTCTATACGTGTAGTTCTTGGCTGTCATCGTCCGAGGCTGTAATCGTCTGTGTCTGTAATCGTCCGAGGCTGTAATGTCTGCAGCTGTAATCGTCTGTGTCTGTAATCGTCTGAGGCTGTAATCGTCTGAGACTGTAATCGTCTGAGGCTGTAATCGTCTGTGTCTGTAATCCTCTGAGGCTGTAATCGTCTGCAGCTGTAATCGTCTGTGTCTGTAATCGTCTGAGGCTGTAATCGTCTGAGACTGTAATCGTCTGAGGCTGTAATCGTCTGTGTCTGTAATCCTCTGAGGCTGTAATCGTCTGAGGCTGTAATCATGCGAGGCTGTAATAGTCTGAGTCTGTAATCGTCCGAGGCTGTAATCGTCTGAGGCTGTAATGTCTGCGGCTGTAATCGTCTGTGTCTGTAATCGTCTGAGGCTGTAATCGTCTGAGACTGTAATCGTCTGAGACTGTAATCGTCTGAGGCTGTAATCGTCTGAGACTGTAATCGTCTGAGACTGTAATCGTCTGAAGCTGTAACCGTCTGAGACTGTAATCGTCTGAAGCTGTAATCGTCTGAGACTGTAATCGTCTGTGTCTGTAATCGTCTGAGGCTGTAATCGTCTGAGGCTGTAATCGTCTGAGACTGTAACCGTTTGAGACTGTAATCGTCTGAGGCTGTAACCTTCTGTGTCTGTAATCGTCTAAGACTGTAACCGTCTGAGGCTGTAACCGTCTGAGGCTGTAACCTTCGGAGGCTGTAATCGTCTGAGACTGTAATCGTCTGTGTCTGTAATCGTCTGAGGCTGTAATCGTCTGAGGCTGTAACTGTCTTAAACTGTAATCGTCTGAGACTGTAATCGTCTGTGTCTGTAATCGTCTGTGTCTGTAATCGTCTGTGTCTGTAATCGTCTGAGGCTGTAATCGTCTGAAGCTGTAATCGTCTGAGACTGTGTTCGTCTGTGTCTGTAACCGTCTGAGGCTGTAACCGTCTGAGGCTGTAATCGTCTGAGACTGTAATCGTCTGTGTCTGTAATCGTCTGTGTCTGTAATCGTCTAAGACTGTAATAGTCTGAGGCTGTAACCGTCTGAGGCTGTAATCGTCTGAGGCTGTAACCGTCTGTGTCTGTAACCGTTTGAGACTGTAATCGTCTGAGGCTGTAACCGTCTGTGTCTGTAATCGTCTAAGACTGTAACCGTCTGAGGCTGTAACCGTCTGAGGCTGTAACCTTCGGAGGCTGTAATCGTCTGAGACTGTAATCGTCTGTGTCTGTAATCGTCTGAGGCTGTAATCGTCTGAGGCTGTAACTGTCTTAAACTGTAATCGTCTGAGACTGTAATCGTCTGTGTCTGTAACCGTTTGAGACTGTAATCGTCTGAGGCTGTAATCGTCTGAGACTGTAACCGTTTGAGACTGTAATCGTCTGAGACTGTAACCGTCTAAGACTGTAATAGTCTGAGGCTGTAACCGTCTGAGGCTGTAATCGTCTGAGGCTGTAACCGTCTGAGGCTGTAATAGTCTGAGGCTGTAACCGTCTGAGGCTGTAATCGTCTGAGGCTGTAACCGTCTGAGGCTGTAATCGTCTGAGGCTGTAATCGTCTGAGTCTGTAACCGTCTGTGTCTGTAATCGTCTAAGACTGTAACCGTCTGAGGCTGTAACCTTCGGAGGCTGTAATCGTCTGAAGCTGTAATCGTCTGAGACTGTGTTCGTCTGAGTCTGTAACCGTTTGAGACTGTAATCATCTGCGGCTGTAACCGTCTGAGGCTGTAATCGTTTGAGGCTGTAATCTTATGAGTCTGTAATCGTCTGAGGCTGTAACCGTCTGAGGCTGTAACCGTCTGAGGCTGTAACCGTCTGAGACTGTAATCGTCTGAGGCTGTAACCGTCTGAGGCTGTAATCGTCTGAGACTGTAATCGTCTGAGTCTGTAATATATATATATATATATACACACCTCTCTCTCTCTCTCTCTCTCTCTCTCTCTCTCTCTCTCTCTCTCTCTCTCTCTCTCTCTCTCTCTCTCTTTCTCTCTCTCCACTTAAGGTATCATTTGATATAAATTGCATTATTATATTTTGTTCGAAACTGGATACATACCGATTTTCTTCCATTGTCCGAGAAGTCTATTTGTATTAGCTGAAAACAAGTACCTGTCATGATCGCCTATTTCTCGAAGTTATATAAAACATGTCTATATAGACCAATCAGGTTGATTTTATTCGTTGCATCGAATTTTAAGTGAAACAGCACCAGCAAATGACTCTAAAACCACATAGTCGACGTCATGACACCAATATAATAAATGCACTAAAGGTAGGATGGTGGGCGTGTCTGTGTTTTCAAAAAGGGGCCTTTAAATGTCACTATGTCCAAATTTGACAACATATTTAAATGAGCTATTTAAATATGCAAATTGGATTTTCCCGATATTTTCGATTTACGCTTGATCAAGATCTACTTATTATGTAAATAATCAACACGGACTAAATTAATTCGATTTTAATTTGCTGGTGATTGGAATATCGAGAAAAGCGGACTTACCCATTACCTTTTCACTTTTTTTCAAGGTTTTATCATCGCAACGCAGTAAAATGTTACAATGAACTTGTTTATTTTTCATTGACCGATATATGACTAACTAGTAATCATTGTTTGATTCCAAGATGAGCTTTTGTAACGATTAGAAATTATTCATAGAAAATGTGAAACAAATACTGCATGCGTCATCTTACAGTGTAAAACAGGTTATCTGTCGTACGACATTTAACGTACACTTACAGAAAAAAATTAACGAATTGTTACTTTGCTTCCTCAATAAAACATCAGACTTGTGTAATGTATATTGATTTTTAGTGTAATAGTAGGGGTGCAGTGCTTGTTGATATGGAGATATTTGAATTTTTGACATTTTAGCATAAACAGTCATTAATGTACTGACCACATCATTGTCATCTTTGTTTTTTCTTGACACATATTTTGCATTACACACAAATACAAACAAAATATGCTCAATAGATAGAGAAAACTACATACTTAACAAGGTTTCTAAATTTTCACTTCATCATGTGTAACGTAACGATAGCACAGTGACAAGCTCTCCGTTCTCGACTCCAAAGGTGCATGGATCGAATCCTCAATCCACATCTTATTCTTTTTTAACTGAAAAGGGAACTTACATGACATCGAAACTTTCACGACATTGTTTCTATTTTGTTTCGATAGAGATCATTAAAACATAATGAAACAATTAAATCGTTGGTTGTTTGAGATGTGAAATTTAATCTTAACATCAATCTTTTAATTCTCAAAAGGTTTCCAATCACTAGAACTTCATATTATCTCTTAAGCGTGCGAAATTCTTTTTCTCATCAACAACAAAAAAAGTGGTATGACATAGATATTTCTATAAGGAACTCTCATTCTCTCAATACATTTAAATCAATTATCAGTAAGACAGAAATAATACATGACAAATGCTTTTAGGTATGGGATTTACGTAATTCAAACATATTTCATTTCCGTTTGAGAAATCTTGCCAGACCTCTTGATCACGCATTTTCAGAGCAAAAGGTAATACAGCTGAATGTAGATGCAGCAACCCATGTGGAGATTTTTATTACTCTGTTTATCCCCCTAAGCATTCATAATCGAAATCTATTAATAGGCCAGTTACAACCTCTGTTTGAGAATTTAATTAGATTTACTTATATAGGGCATCAGAAATTAAGCAAAGATGATGACATCTCTTATTGCAAAAAAAAAAAAAAAGTGAAATAGGGATTTGGTTGGATGTGACTCTCTCTCTCTCTCTCTCTCTCTCTCTCTCTCTCTCTCTCTCTCTCTCTCTCTCTCTCTCTCTCTCTCTCTCTCTCTCTCTCTCTCTCTCATAAAGGCATTGATAAGATTGAAAACTGACTAATCCTTTTACCATATCATATGTCATTTAAATATGTTTATTCTAACAAGATCTATTCATTGGACCGGTTATCTCGAGAGCTGTGCCATGTTGTGTTGAAATTTGTTGCCGTATATATACACTGATAATCCTATATATTTCAAGTCATGTTCCATAATAATGTTGAATTCGTTATTTCAAACTTTTCTTAAACAATATTTTTTGCAGTCCAGATCTGCATTGAACATTTCCAATTAAATAGGTATCAATTTTATACAGATACCACACTGCACTCGTATAAAAAGAGATTGTTATAAGTATATGAACAAGTATATGTCGATAAAATGAAATACATACATTGTGGTGATGGTTTTTTCATGTGATCAATTATGTGATTTTCAAAATTTTAGTTATTACTCAAATGTATTATGAAGTCGTTGTTGTTAGTTCATTAAGGTTATATTCAAGAGTTTCAAACAAACTATTGTCAAACGTATGGGAAGTAAATGTGCCCCTTGTTGGCTGACTTTTCAAGCGAAGATAATTTAGTGAAGAGTTTATCAAAAGTCGATTAATTTCACCTTCAGATACATTGATGAAGTCTTACCTTTAGATAACAAGAAATTTATTGACAATGTCCTTAAAACGACTATAATGTTAAAAAACACTACGAGAAAAAGATATAAAACGTTCCATTTTCCAATAGTATGTCACAAAACTAAGACTTTCTGTTAATTACTAAGATTAAAAGTCACTGCAACCATTTTTTATTGATATCTAAAAATAAAGAATGTAAACATTGCGGTCCTGATCTAATGCATACATTACCGCACGCAACCCTGATGCTTCCTCAGAAAGAAGTTTGACGTTATATTCGTTTCCATGTGGATTTCACTTTTAAAAAATGCTTTAAATAGGCCTTTGTAATGAAGAAGGCCTTAAAGTAGTTTTGATACGATGAATCTGGGAAGAATAAATTCAAAGTTCTCCGTGAAGTTTCAGAATTTAACGATCATCGGTCTGGTTTTCGGTAGATGTACTTCTAACTGTCTCGTTGTTTTCTTGAAGTTGAAGTTTACTGACAAAAGTCGCCAGCAGGACACTGCCTTGTGATATTATACTGACAACAGGCAATAAAACCCTCAAACGATTCCGAGCGCAAAGCAAGAAGTATTACAATTTAGCTACTCTAGTTTGGGTCAACCAAAGGCATAAGTATTGTCTGCCAAGCAAGACAGATATATGGGGGAAAATGACCCGAATTTATTTGTCTTTTTTGAGCCATACAATGGAGACAGCAGGTGCTATACACTAAAACGATCAGCGTATATTATTTTGTGAAAATCAGGTGTGAATCAGAAAATAATTTTACGAAATTTTGTGGGGAGTTAATACTATTGATTGTGTGATAATTACCACAAACCCACAGTAGAGTTCACATCCTTGGTCAGTCTGAAATCTGTTATCAAACACCGAGAAGTTTTTTTTTTATTTGAACACGATAAATATATACTATGAAAGAAAAGATCAAACTTATAAAGAAAAATAAAGATCATACAATAATGGGTGCCAAAGTCGATCTGGGATCACTTGTTTAATTAGCGAAAACGATTGTTCATGGTTCTTGGTTTAACCTTTCAGGGTCGATTTCTTCAATCTAACACCGTTATGACTTTGTATCATTTTAATCACGTCTTATATATGCACTGTAGATTTGAACATGTTTAATTCAATGGCAGTTTGTATCTTTATTCAGTTCTGCCTTATACATAAATCGTGTTGAGTGGTCAAGACAAAATTCGGTCGATAAACATTGTAAATCGCTATAATCTGAAGGACAATATTTCTTTCCTGTCTTATAGTATTCAAGCGGGTATGGAAGAATTCTTCTGACCCTGCCTCAACACTTGAAATTTTAATCCTTCCTTTCATCAAGTTTATGTCGATTACTATGTAACGGTCGTCATGGTGATTCCGTTTCTTTGCGCTGGACGTGTTTAATGCTCGTTAGTTTGCCAGTTGGTTCCGTTGTTGTATACCTTGTTCTCATTTGAGAACGTGACATTACTTACTTGGATTGACCAAGATTTACATGGTGGGTGTCGTCGATGGAGCAGAACGCTTACTCATTCTGATTAAAATACAGATCTTAATTTACCACTCCGATATTTGAACGGAAAGTATTCGAGTGGCAAATTCAAATCTGTATTTTAATCTGATTGGAAGCGTACTTTTCTTGTTGTCTTCTTAAAGGCATATGTTTATGTTTCTGTTATATCCGTACTCGACACTTTGGCACTATAGCGAAACTGCATGAAAAGTATAAACAAGAGTATTATTAAGGCTTCGTGTATGTTATTAAACAGAAATGTTGAATGGTTGTTTGTTTCTTTTATGGATCTAATATAATCATAATGTAAATAAAACAAATCGTTTTCGGTGACCACTGACATGTAAAACAGTTTGTCCATTTTTTGAATATAAACCCACACTACGTGTTTTATACTTCAAAATCAGCCATTTAACCTTGCCTCAGAGATCATTTCATATTTATAAAATTTGTTTTAAAATTCTGACTTGTGCTCAGGAAATTTTATTTACACGTAAATATCTGGACCTGTGTATATGAATAATATCATAGTAACATTTCCGTATCGCAAATGGCCAGTCACAACACGTTCGTGATAAGGCATTCGTTTTGAAAAAAAAGTACATTCGGGTCTCAACGTTCAAGTTCATTCCAGGTTTTTAGTTCATATGCTTCACTCATGAAGTTTTTATTAACAAGTCGTGAATATCGGCATCATTTTCTTGTTAAGATTGTTGGCACACGTAAACAGGTAAAGAACTGAGTAAATGTGTCATGGGTGAATCATTAAGAAAAAAGTTAACCCTTGTATAACCACATTCCATGTTATATGTCAAAAAATTATTTCATAACAGCACGGACTTGGATATATCTATGTCCGTGATACCAATAACAGCTGTTCTTACCACGATCGTGAATTCGAAGGTGTACGTAATTGATAATGAATATCGCCGGTACACGACCCTTCGATGTGGATTTCCCAATAATATAGTTTTATCTCAACGGTTTCGTTTGTTTTTGTTTTTTATAATGATGTATAATGTTTAGCTTAAATAGAATCTATCACATTTAGTTAAGGCAACAAAAACAAACAAAAACAAACAAAAATGAATCATAGGTGTTTGCCTGCTACACTACTGTTTACATATATGACATGGCCAGTCAAAGTAACTCTGCGACGTCACTTGTACCATGTGACCAGTCACCTCATTAAATTTCTCACCAACGCGAAACGAGTATTTCAACTGTGTCAAATCAGCTATCATGGTAAATTTGATCGGCGCCATCTGGATGGTAGTGTTATTTAGATTAAGATGATTAACAATTTAAAACAAATCAAAATTGTGACCAAAACCTTTTAATGATTTACTCACATCACATGATATGACCTTCACACCTCAGATGATATGGATCCAGATTTCAGCTAAACTAATTTTATCTCTTCTGACATTTAAACTGAAGATTATCCTTCAAAATATTTTCCCGACGTCAGATAAACTACTTGACATTCCCATTCAGCGTGGAGTTGCTATCGCCTGATAATGTGATAGGATTGGTTATGTATTATTTAATAAAAGATCTATCAATTTTCGTAGACGTCGAACGTTTATTTCAATGTCGTTTTGTAGAATAAACCCAAATATTATTATGATTAAACATAACACATAATTAACGAAAGGTGAGCGTAATTCTATATTTGAAAGGATTTTCAGTTTCTTTTTCACACAAAAAACTTCTCTGTTTTTATGATGGTTGGTACAATTATAGACCTAATGATATCTTAATATTTTCTACTGATTTTATCTCTTGGTTTTACTTTGAAACAGTTTAGTGTAATTGTGTAGTCACAAAGTACAAACAAACCCACTGTCGATTACAGTTCAAAGTAGTATTTATTATCAACGTTAATCACATTCTCGGCCCACATTTACACGAACCGCAATGCTGACATAGGCAATCTGGTCAATTCATACTCTACTATAGTACACAGATACTCAGTCTGTCAACGAAAAACAATTGGTGCAAATGTGCATAATCATAAGTCAGAGCTCTCTTAATGTGAAAAATCTGCTGTATTAAGAACCTCTTATTGTACTGTTTTTTCAAAACAATGTATGGCAGAAAGCCGCCAAAGAAATAAGAACATGATGCGTAGGATTCATTTAAATATTCATCAGTTCCAACCGAATACAAAGTTTTATTGTTTAACTTTTTTTTTTTAATTGAAAACGTTTCATATCTGGTTCAGCTTGATTGAAAGTTAGGATATCTGTTTCCTGAAACATTGTAAAGTTTCACATCCTCACTTTATCCCTTTATAGAGCCCGACCTGATTAAAAAACTTGTATGCAAACTCCTTTTTATATTGTTGAGATCTGCAATATGGCGTTATTAACCGGGATCAATGTCGTTATGAATGTTGATGAAATAAAACGTCATTATTCTTACATGATTTATATTTTCGCGTTATAATTATGCCAAAACTAAAATGAGCACATTGCTTTTGCGTTTCTATACACGAGAGTGGACTTTCTTTGCACGGAAACAGCTTGATGTTTTAGAATGGCGTTAACAACAACCCCAACAATGATACATTACTCCACAAATGTTTATGACTTATATAATCATTTACACTGTCGAGAAAATACACGCACAATGTACTTGCAATGATCAGAAGCATGCAGGATTTTGCTGAAGCAACATACTTCCCCTACCGGTTACCGCAAGCTGGATGACTGCGTATCAACCTAATCTTTACCCTCATGACATAGTTGTAGCTACCTTGTACTTGTATTCACAGATTAGGTGCGATAACGCAGTAACTGTGAATGTAGTGGTAGAGGACGTCCGTTAAAATATAATCATTACGATAAAGAAAATGGAGAAAGGAGAGAGTGTCTTCCTTAAGAAGAGTTTTGTAGCGATCACTGGTGCCAGTAAAGGACTTGGGAGATGTATAGCACTGCAATTTGGAGCCAAGTTTCCTCCTGATTCGGTTTTCGTTCTCATGGCAAGAAATTTGGAAGCTTTAGAAAATGTCAAGTCGGAAATGATATCTCAGTCTCCTAATGCCAAAATTGTGGTCCGGCAATATGACCAAGGCAATACCGAAGACGCTGGTTATTTCAATGATATATTCACTGAACTTTTATCGACCAACAACATTTCTCCGACGGACTTTGAACAATTTATGATTGTACATAATTGCGCCAGTACCGGAGATGTTTCAAAGAATTCCTTGGAACTTTCCGACTCCAAGTTTGTCCGAAAGTACTATGACATCAATCTCATAGGAATGATTTTACTTAACACGAGCTTCTTCCGAACTTTCTCTGACTCTACAAAATCCCGGGTCGTGGTCAATATGACATCCTCAGGAACGTCAACTCCTGTGCCGTCTATGCATCTATACTGTGCCGGTACGTTTCAATCATAGCATTACTATAGACATCCCGATCTTGTTAATTACATTTTCAAACCCTGTGGCATATCTAATTATTTAATTAACTTAGTTTTCAGTCAAACAACATCCACCAGGTTTATGCCACCTTATATTTCATTCAATTGATGATCTTCTTTAAGTAGCAGATTAAAAGTTTAAACGTAATTTGTTGATCTACAGGGTTCGTGCATATCCCAATCTAAATTTTGACATTTATCTTTGATCACTATGTGTTTTCCCAGTCGCCAGCATCACTGATGAGTCATAAAAAGGCGAAACAACTGTATGATGTTGTTTGAATAATTACTAACAGGGTTCCAAAATATGCAGGTTGATAAAAATTATGGAGAAGATTTATTGTCATAGTCATAGTGATCTCATTGAGAAATATTCCATTTTTTTGTGTGATATAAAGTACGTGTTAGTTTGCCTGTTGGTTCCGTGGTTGCATACCTTGTTCTCATTTGTGAACGTGACATTAATTACTTGGGTTGACCAAGATGTATTGATGGGCCGTTCACGATAATAATACCGTCCATACTTATCTTATAACGACAAAAATTGTCGTTTACCTTTCGATCTTCATACCTCTGTACCATAAAAACATTGTGTACATAAATACTTGATTCTTTGCTGTTTTCGTCTACTTGTAATCGGACAAACTTTGTGACTTTGTATTTATGCTACATATTGATCAATAATTCTATATTTCTATGATATCGGTTTTCCTATTTTTTTTCCCTCCTTCCTGTAGGTAAGGCCGCACGTGACATGTTTATGCGCGTACTTGCCATTGAGAACCCATCTTTAAGGATACTGACATTCGCCCCGGGGGCCGTAGATACAGACATGTTGCGTGAAGCGGAAAGCAAGAGCCATCTCCTGTCCGATTTGTTGACACGTAAGTCAGCCAACATTATAGTTATTTTGCCAAATATGATACTCGTCTACAAATATGTACAGAAATTGAAAAAGGAATCATGGAGCTGATGGTATGGAGTACACATCTTTATTTTTGTAGTTGAAGTAATCTTACTCAGGAAATCACTTGCAATGCTGGAAACACATATTTGCCTGCCAGGCAACATATATTTCAGGAATTAAGTTTTTTTGTTTTGTCTACAATCAGTTATTGCACGAAATTATCATCTTTACATGATTGCGACAGTATTTCACTTCGGTGAATTACTGTAAAATCCCGAATTGTACTGTTGTTCAAAATATCAAGAATACAACAGTTTCAAATCACTAATAGTCAACATTTTTGTCTGGAATGAAGCGTAAGAATGTGACTTATTCCTTGGTATTTTTATCAGTTTTTTTCTGATTTAAAGCCTTTAGGGTTACGTGCTAGCAAATTATAATGAATGAAATACAATAAGGTCTTAAAGTTTTGAACTTTTTAGTAAGAATTTGATGCATTTCGTTTTTTAGCGTCTTTTTCGTTTGCTGTTTGACTCTAAAAGACTAATTATCGATTGAATGCAAAAGCAATGCAAACAATGCCCGTCTCTTGTTCAGTCTAATAAGAAAGTTGTAAGTTGAGACAACACATCTTATGGTTTTGTAAACACATTAGCTTCAAGTTGATGTATTTAAGCATATCTAATGCTAATATGAAAAAAATGGATTCACATTATTAATACATAAACTCTTATTTTTCCATTGCCGAAAGTTAAATTACAATAATTGTATAATGAAGAGAAATGATGCAATGTTTTAACGTAATTTCTCAAACACCATTGTCTCCTCCACATCCGGACCACACTGACATGTCTCCTTTGCTCTTTATAGTTTGATATTGAAGGGTAAATAGCGTATATAGTGTGTTGTTTCAGACTACATATTAGAAATCGTTGCATAAGGAATTTAAGAAAGATTATCACCCACCAAATTTATTATCTATTTCAGAATTTCGTAAAGATGGTATGATCACTCTTCCCGAAACGCCCATCAGCATTCTTGTGAAGATATTGGAGGAAAACTCTTTCGAAAATGCTGTGTATTTAGAGAGTGACAAACTGTTTTAATTATCTGCAGTGAGTAGTATGTTATTATATTAGAAACTTTAGATATTCAGCAACGGAAAGCTAATGTAATGCAACATAACTTTATCTAACAATCTTTCATAAGATGAAATTTTTCCTACTTTGCTATGAAGTATTTCGGAAATTGACATATCATCCTTACAGTAAAAAATGATAAATCAAAACAACGGTTAATGATTTTATAGAAGTGTAGTCAACCAAACTTAATCTGATATGGTATTTGTGTTAACTCTAATAAAAATTGAATTGTAAAAAGTAATGAAACAACTGATGTTTGGGAGTTGCTTCCTTTGCGTCATATATTATGATAATGTCTATATTGAAAACCGTGAGTGTATGTATCATGTACGAGGAGAGGTAGTATTGTGAACATATTGCTGTAATAGAAAAAATCAATAAAATTATCATGAGGCGGGAAATATTGTCGTTGTTTCAATAATCCTCCGTCGTCTGTTGTGTTACTAGTTCCTGCTAAACATGATACACAGAATTGACCTTACGGCAACGTTTGATTGTACTAAGCTCCGCAAGTTCATGATAACATTTTAAAGTGACCCTAGCCAATAATTTGTAACAACAGTCTATAGGTACAACACTATAGGTATTCACTGGGTTTTTTTTTACATCAAGCACATTTCTAAGAACAATAAATTCACCTTCTTTAATTGAGGTGCAGGAATAAATCCTCAAACTTCCTACACATAAATTAAGTAAACATACAATGTATGTATCTAGAAGAGACAACTCACAACTCATCTTCTATATTTTCCTGTTTAGAAGGAAATCATCTCTTTTGTCTGGAACAACAAAAGGTATTGAAAGCAAGTATGAATTTACCATTTTAGTTATAAATTATACAAAGATTACAAAATGTATCTGCTAATTCAATGGAAATACCATGTTCATAAATCCATTGTTTGTTTGGATAAATACTTTTACTTTGCCTTATATGACAAAATAAATTGTCTAAATCAACATCTATATTCCATCGTGCAAAACACGAATACAAAACGTCCAGTATATTTAGGGATCATTTATGTCTTCCGATAGCAGGACGTTATCGTCAACATAGAACTTTAAATTCTTCTATGGACTTAAATCTATAAGACTTCACTGTCTCCTACACATGCGAAATTCCTTTTTCCCGTCAACTACAAAGATATGGAATGACACAAATATTGATTACTTTCGATTCAATTAAATCAATTTTCACTAAGACAGAAATAATATATATCAAATGCTTTCAGGTATGGGGTTTACGTAAATTAAACATACTTAATTTCCAACTGAGAAGCCGTTCCAGCTTTCTTGATAACGACCTCTTTAGAGCTAATTTAAGTAACACAGTTTAATATAGATGCGGTAACTCGTTAGAAGACTTTGCTTACAATCTTTGATTCTGTGCCTAATGCACTCAGAACCGATATCTATCAATATGACCGTTACAACCATTCAGCCAGTGCGAAATTCACTTTGCTATTCTTCTCATTTGACATAGCCGAGATTAACATGATGAATGTGGTCGATGAAGAAGACCCTTACTCTTCCGGAACTCCTGGTCTTATGATACATGTTCATTTTCTTGAGTCTCCATGTAGATCTCTTTTATTGCTCAAACTTTCCTTTAATTAAGTTTCTTTTGATCTTTATATTTCTGTATAGAAAGTTCAATCTCTGGTTTACGATTTTTATGATATCGTGAACAATTTGTTCTCCGGACAAAAAATTGTTACATACATGTACCTGAGTTTTAATTATATCACCATGGCGTTTGAAAAGTTTCCTTTCAGGACAAAATAGATTTTTTTTAATTTTTCAATAATAAGGAGAAGGGACATCTAGACTTGATCCTGTTGCCAATGCCCGTTATTTGCAGGTTTTTTAGAAACTGGGCTGTAACAGAATATATACTTTAATGTATGTAAGAATAGATATTTTCTTGCACGTGAAATAAAGACATGGGACTTTTCTAGATAAATGGTACTGGCATACTTCATGGGCATGTTGGAATCCCCTTCTCTGTGACCCATTACATACGTTTAGTGCAAGGAGTCATAGTCTACAACTCATATATTGAGACCAAAGTAACTAACCATAACTAAATAAGCGATAATAATATGTAAACTTTTCCTGCATAGTACCTAAGCAGCTAACTTAAAAATAATTAGAATGTAGCTTGCTACTAAAGGAAAAAAGTGGGCGATACATTTTGAAGAAACTTCCAAGTCGTTTTAAAGCTTTGAAATACCGACTCTTTCGAACGCGCATATGGTTAAGTGTATGCTGTGCAATTTAAAGAAAATTATGCCCGTTACGAACATTGATTAGTAGAATTTCATAGAAATATTGTTGCAAGTAATTCTTGTACAATGTTCTCCTGTGGTAAGATCATCTAATGTCATCGATATGTACTTGGAGCAGTTGTTGTAGTTGCTACGGTCATTAACATCAGATTATAATTTCCATGTCTATTATTTCATTATTATACGCTAATCACTAATAAGTATTTATATGTTGGTGTATTTCATTTGTAGGCCTAATGCATGCATTCAGAGTTTTTATATTGAACGAAAAGTGCTAGCTAGGATATTCAGCAACGTGGGATACAGAAGCACTGGTATACACATACCGCTAATCACAAATTCAGCTGGTATCGATTGTTAACAACATTCAAATGAATTGGATTGTTTTACAGCAATTACTGATTTGGTTTTAGATTCTACATCTTTAATCATGCCATCAACATTGTAAATAGTTGGAAACATCGAGCGCCGTGGCACTCTTCCATCTTCCATGTTTAAAACTATACACGTACGGCACTGTGATTTTATCGACTGTTTGCTTCACATTTTGTAAGCAATTAAAACCTCTGCATAATCCGGTATGTAGCTTAGATACCCAAGGAAAAAGTAGACAATAAGTTTCTGGTGTTTTCATGAAGTGAACCACGGACCTTGCTTAAATCTATATATTCACGGTAAAAGCCGGTAGAATATGAAACAAATATAATTATTGATTTTTTTGAGATGTAAAATGCAATGCAAACATAGAGCTTTTTATTCCTATATGGTCTCAAATCTATAAAACTGCACTTCATCTTCTACGCATGCGAAATTCCCTTTTCCCATTAACTATAAAGACACAAATATTAATACACTTTCATTTTAACCAATTGTCACAAAGACAAAAATAACAAATGCTATCAGGTATTGTGTTTACGTAAGTAAAACATATCTAATTTCCAATTGAGAGACTGTGCCAGCTCTCTTGAGATTTGAAGAGACGGCTGCATTACATATCTGCTGAAATATGAAATTCTCCACGATCTAGGTCAAAGCTGTCAAATTACATTTTCTATAGGAGCTCCATTTAGAATATTTTCCATTGTGACACTGTGACACGGTTTTTCAACCACAAAATGTGCAACAGTGCAACAGTACTGTCGAATTATTCCCGAGATCTATGGTGCACCGAAAATTGCACGGTCACGCACATTATCATCACAAAAGTGTCAAGTAACAGGACACTATTTAAATCACCAACAATTATGGAACGTCTAAGGAAACATATAAATAATCACCACCATACTACGAGCCAACCCGGTTCCGTTATTAGATAAGTATGTAAATCATTAATATGAATTTAGCAAAATGTTTATATGATTTAACAATTTGCAATAACATTGAAAACAACATTTTAAATTGTACGGAAGATCGGCAGTCGCTGCGGCATCGTGTTTACATCGACTGCTCGCTCCACATTTTATAAGCAATTACAATCTATGCATAACCCGGTCTGTATCTTGCTTAAACCTATAAATCTACGGAAATAGCAAATTTAGCATGTAATAGTAATACAGGTGTCACAAGAATGTAAGCATTGAACGTAACAAAATATGCAGAGACGTTCGACGTTTAGACCTCTCCATAGTATCAAATACAGTGATCTTAGAGTGTCAACAAGTATACCACTGTAGGTTGCATCAAATAGTGTCTAATATAACAGGAGCTCTGTAGAAACGCTGTCAGTACGATTAACAAGATGGAGAAACGAGAGAATATCTTCCTCAAGAAGAGTTTTGTAGCGATCACTGGTGCCAGTAGAGGACTAGGAAGATGCATAGCACTGCAATTTGGAGCCAAGTTCCCTCCTGATTCGGTTTTCGTTCTCATGGCAAGAAATTTGGAAGCTTTAGAAAATGTCAAGTCGGAAATGATATCTCAGTCTCCTAATGCCAAAATTGTGGTCCGTCAATATGACCAAGGCAATACCGAAGACGCTGATTATTTCAATGATATATTCACTGAACTTTTATCGACCAACAACATTTCTCCGACGGACTTTGAACAATTTATGATTGTACATAATTGCGCCAATATCGGAGATGTTTCAAAGAAGTCCTTGGAACTTTCCGACTCCAAGTTTGTCCGAAAGTACTATGACACCAATCTCATAGGAATGATTTTACTTAACACAAGCTTCTTCCGAACTTTCTCTGACTCTACAAAATCCCGGGTCGTGATCAATATGACGTCCCCAGGAACGTCAACTCCTTTGTCGACTATGCATTTATACCTTGCCGGTACGTTTCAATCATAGAATTACTATAGACATCCCGATCTTGTTAATTACAATTTTCAAACCCTGTGGAATATCTAATTATTTAATTAACTTAGTTTTCAGTCAAACAACATCCACCAGGTTTATGCCACCTTATATTTCAATCAATTGATGATCTTCTTTAAGTAGCAGATGTTTAATCGTAATTTGTTGATCTACAGGGTTCGTGCATATCCCAATCTAAATTTTGACATTTATCTTTGATCACTATGTGTTTTCCCAGTCGCCAGCATCACTGATGTGTCATAAAAGGGCGAAACGACTGTATGATGTTGTTTGAATAATTACTAACAGGGTTTCAAAATATGCAGGTTGATAAAAATTATGGAGAAGATTTATTGTCGTCATAGTGATCTTATTGAGAAATATTCTATTTTTTTTTGTGTGTGATATAAAGTACGTGTTAGTTTGCCTGTTGGTTCCGTGGTTGCATACCTTGTTCTCATTTGTGAACGTGACATTAATTACTTGGGATGACCAAGATTTATATGGCGGGTGACGTCGACGAAACAGAATACGCTCACTCTTCTGGAACTCTTGATCTGGTTCTCCTTGTACTTTCCAGCAGTATTTTCTTGATTGATGGGCCGTTCACGATAATAATACCGACCATACTTATCTTATAACGACAAAAATTGTCGTTTACCTTTCGATCTTCATACCGCTGTACACTAAAAACATTGTGTACATAAATACTTGATTCTTTGCTGTTTTCGTCTACTTGTAATCGGACAAGCTTTGTGACTTTGTATTTATGCTACATTTTGATCAATAATTCTATATTTCTATGATATCGCTATTACTATTTTTCTCCTTCTTCCTGTAGGTAAGGCCGCACGTGACATGTTTATGCGCGTACTTGCCATTGAGAACCCATCTTTAAGGATACTGACATTCGCCCCGGGGGCCGTAGATACAGACATGTTGCTTGAAGCGGAAAGCAAGAGCCAGACCATGTGCAATTTGTTGACACGTAAGTCAGCCAACATTATAGTTATTTTGCCAAATATGATACTCGTCTACAAATATGTAAAGAAATTGAAATAGGAATCATCGAGCTGATGGTATGGAGTACACATCTTTATTTTTGTAGTTGAAGTAATCTTACTCAGGAAATCACTTGCAATGCTGGAAACACATATTTGCCTGCCAGGCAACATATATTTCAAGAATGAAGTTTTTTTGTTTTGTCTACAATCAGTTGTTGCACGAAATTATCATCTTTGCATGATTGCGATAGTATTTCACTTCGGTGAATTACTGTAATTTCCCGAATTGTATTGTTGCTCAAAATATCAAGAATACAACAGTTTCAAATCACTAATAGTCAACATTTTTTAATGAAGCGTAAGAATGTGACTTATTCCTTGGTATTTTTATCAGTTTTTTTCTGATTTAAAGCCTTTAGGGTTACGTGCTAGCAAATTATAATGAATGAAATAAAATAAGGTGATAAAGTTTTGAACTTTTTAGTAAGAATTTGATGCATTTCGTTTTTTAGCGTCTTTTTCGTTTGCTGTTTGACTCTAAAAGACTAATTATCGATTGAATGCAAAAGCAATGCAAACAATGCCCGTCTCTTGTTCAGTCTAATAAGAAAGTTGTAAGTTGAGACAACACATCTTATGGTTTTGTAAACACATTAGCTTCAAGTTGATGTATTTAAGCATATCTAATGCTAATATGAAAAAAATGGATTCACATTATTAATACATAAACTCTTATTTTTCCATTGCCGAAAGTTAAATTACAATAATTGTATAATGAAGAGAAATGATGCAATGTTTTAACGTAATTTCTCAAACACCATTGTCTCCTCCACATCCGGACCACACTGACATGTCTCCTTTGCTCTTTATAGTTTGATATTGAAGGGTAAATAGCGTATATAGTGTGTTGTTTCAGACTACATATTAGAAATCGTTGCATAAGGAATTTAAGAAAGATTATCACCCACCAAATTTATTATCTATTTCAGAATTTCGTAAAGATGGTAAGATCACTCTTCCCGAAACGCCCATCAGCATTCTTGTGAAGATACTGGAGGAAAACTCTTTCGAAAATGCTGTGTATTTAGAGAGTGACAAACTATTTTAATTATCTGCAGTGAGTAGTATGTTATTATATTAGAAACTTTAGATATTCAGCAACGGAAAGCTAATGTAATGCAACATAACTTTATCTAACAATCTTTCATAAGATGAAATTTTTCCTACTTTGCTATGAAGTATTTCGGAAATTGACATATCATCCTTACAGTAAAAAATGATAAATCAAAACAACGGTTAATGATTTTATAGAAGTGTAGTCAACCAAACTTAATCTGATATGGTATTTGTGTTAACTCTAATAAAAATTGAATTGTAAAAAGTAATGAAACAACTGATGTTTGGGAGTTGCTTCCTTTGCGTCATATATTATGATAATGTCTATATTGAAAACCGTGTGTGTATGTATCATGTAAGAGGAGAGGTAGTATTGTGAACATATTGCTGTAATCGAAAAAATCAATAAAAGTATCATGAGGCGGGAAATATTGTCGTTGTTTCATTAATCCTCCGTCGTCTGGTGTGTTACTAGTTCCTGCTAAACATGATACGCAGAATTGATCTTACGGCAACGTTTGATTGTACTAAGCTCCGCAAGTTCATGATAACATTTTTAAGTGACCCTAGCCAATAATTTGTAACAACAGTCTATAGGTACAACACTATAGGTATTCACTGGGTTTTTTTTTACATCAAGCACATTTCTAAGAACAATAAATTCACCTTCTTTAATTGAGGTGCAGGAATAAATCCTCAAACTTCCTACACATAATTTAAGTAAACATACAATGTATGTATCTAGAAGAGACAACTCACAACTTATCTTCTATATTTTCCTGTTTAGAAGGAAATCAGTTCTTTTGTCTGGAACAACAAAAGGTATTGAAATCAATTATGAATTTACCATTTTAGTTACAAATTATACAAAAATTACAAAATTTATCTGCTTATTCAATGGAAATACCATGTTCATAAATCCATTGATTGTTTGGATAAATACTTTTACTTTGCCTTATATGACAATTTAATTGTCTAAATCAACATCTATATTCCATCGTGCAAAACACGAATACAAAACGTCCAGTATATTTAGGGATCATTTATATCTTCCGATAGCAGGACGTTATTGCCTCATAATGCTATAAATTCTTCTATGAACTTAAATCTATAAAACTTCACTGTGTCTCCTACACATGCGAAATTGTTTTCAACTACAAAGATATGGAATGACACAAATATTGATTACTTTCGATTCAATTTAATCAATTATCACTAAGACAGAAATAATATATATCAAATGCTTTCAGGTATAGGGATTCTGAAATTAAACATACTGAATTTTCAATTGATAAACCGTTCCAGCTCTCTTGATTACGACCTCTTTAGAGCTAATTTAAGTGACACAGTTTAATATAGATGCGGTAACTCGTTAGAAGACTTTGATTACAATTTTTGATTCTGTGCCTAATGCACTCAGAACCGATATATATCAACAAGATTGTTACAACCATTCAGGCACTTTGAAATTTGACATAGCACATATTTACATGGTGAATGTCGTCGATGAAGAAGACACTTACTCTTCCGGAACTCCTGGTCTTATGATCCATGTTCGTTTTCTTGAGTCTCCATGTAGATCTTTCTTTTGTTCAAATTTTCCTTTGATTCAATTGAATTTGTGTTTGGATTATAAGTATGTTTACATCTTTATATTTCTGTATAGAAAGTTCATTCTCTGGTTTACGTTTTTTGATATCGTGAACAATTTGTTCTCCAGACAAAACCTTTTTACATACATGTACCTGAGGCTTAATTAGATGACCATGGTAAGATATAGAAAAAGAAACAGCTGGTATATTTTTTCTTCATAAGTTTTCTTTTAGGATAAAAAAGAATATTCTTTCCTTTTCCATATCATGCTTATCTAGTCTTTACTTTGTTTCCAAATGCACAACGTTTTTTTGTTTTTGTTTTTGTTTTTGTTTTCTTCAATAATGTCGTTGTGAAATAAAACGAAAATGACTGTTGCAGCATCTTTAAGAATCCGAACTGTAACAGAATCTAGACTGTTCAGTAATATATATTTAGTGATACCTACCGTGTTTCCGTTTAGTTACCAGTGTATCTAGGGATACCTACCGGGTTTCGTTTCATTACC
The DNA here is from genome assembly GCF_031769215.1 of Ylistrum balloti. Classification (NCBI taxonomy): domain Eukaryota; kingdom Metazoa; phylum Mollusca; class Bivalvia; order Pectinida; family Pectinidae; genus Ylistrum; species Ylistrum balloti. The sequence continues at coordinate 91,788 of NW_026782816.1, read as the reverse complement.
AGAGTATTTAGTGATACCTACGGTATTTCCGTTTTTCACTACAAGTGTTTTTAATGATACCTACTGTAATTCTTTTTTCATTACCAGGGGATTTAATGATTTATACTGTAATTCCGTTTTCATTACCGGTGATTTTTACTTTTTCACTACTAGTGTATTTAGTGATACTTACCGTGTTTGTGTTTTCACTACCAGTGTATCTAGTGATACCTACTGTGATCCAGTTTTCATTACCAGGGGATTTAATTATACATACTGTAATCCCGTTTCACTACTAATGTATTTAATGATACCTACTGTAATTCCGTTTTCATTACAGGTGATACTTACTTTTTCACTACCAGTGTATTTAGTAACACCTACCGTGTTGCCGTTTAATTACCAGTGTATCTAGTGATACCTACCTTGTTTCCGTTTCATTACCAGTGTATCTAGGGATACCTACTGTATTTCAGTACTCACTACCAGTGTATCCTACCTCATTATTTGGATTTATAAACAGTGTATTTACAATTTAGTGATACCTTGTGAATAGTCTTTTTTGTTTAATCAACCTGTATATTTACTCATACCTACTACTCTGTCGTTATTGAAACCATTTTCATAAGTAGTCTTTGACTTGTTGTCCCATTTTATGCCCTTTTTGTTTACATACATGTATATAATATTTAGACATACACCGAATTTGTTTCGCCCACCATCTGCCCTCTTTCTTTACTTTACTGCTCTGCTATATATAAGTAGGGATTCTATGTTATCTTTCATTTATTTTTTATCCTCTTCCTGCTCTTTATATCTTGACTTTTCTCTAGTTTCCAATACCTATTCTCTTTCAGGTACTTATCCTTCGTTCTCGAGTTTCTCTACTTTGATGACGTCATATTACAATAAGCGTATATATACCTCTGGCCACCATGCAATGTTTTCCTATTTTGTATTTTATCATCCTTGATGGGTTGTTGTACTGATGTGTGGAGGTGTGCCATTGGTACCTTTTATTGTAAAACATGTCTTATGGGTAAAAGACTGTATTTTGTCGACAAGTCGGATTCCTTTTATAACTTGTTTAAGACAGCCGTTTTTTCGTGCATACTATTCGCTTATCTTAGTTTTATGCAAGCCTTAGTTAAGCAAAGCACTATTGTGTTCATTTTAGCTCTCAAATTTATTTTGGTCTGTGATAACAGTGTGTGTCATGGCCCAAACTTTAATGTTCGTACAAGTATATTTAAGTATAAATCCTTCTATACTTACCAAATACTCAAATATGATAACCTGAAAAACTTAATGAACTTGCTTTGTGTTTTTATGCGTTCTTACTTTCTAAATGTTGATTTTTCTGTAACTCTTCTGCTGCTGTTATTAATTTGTACGGATGTTGAATCTAATCCTGGCCCTGAGTCTGGTGAACTTTCAGTATTTCATCTTAATATACGAAGTATTAGAAAAAAGTTGAATGTTTTCGAGGACATAGCAGGAGAGTTTGATGTTTTATGTCTGACTGAAAGTCATTTAGATGACCAAGTATGTACTGATGAGTTATTGATTCAGGGATTTCATTCTCCTTTTAGACGGGATAGAAATTTTGCAGGTGGTGGTGTAATTGTTTATGTCAATAATTTGTTAAAATTAGAATATTATGGCGATGAAACTGTTTGGTTAAAAATTTCCCTAAACAATACAAATTTTATTGAAGGAACCATATATAGACCTGAAAATTTAGTTCAACCATTTTGGGAAAATTTGCGTTCTTCAATACATTATGCTTTTGACATAACAGCTAACGTTATACTTACTGGTGATTTTAATGTCGATTTAATTACTGTTGCTCCAACCCATGTTTTTTCAGATATTTTAAATTCCTTTGGTCTTAAAAATGTAATATCGGAACCTACTCGTGTAGGTCCGACTAGATCAAGTTTACTTGATCCTCTTCTTCTAAGTGATTCTGTATTCTGTATAGAATCTTTTGTTATAAATATAGATATGTCAGTAAGTGATCATGAAGGTTGTACTGTTAGCGTTAAACTTCCTAGTTCTTTTAAACCTGTCTACACACGCAAAGTCTGGTTATATAAGAGAGCAGATTACAATAAGCTCAATGAGCTTATGTCAATATGATTGGAATGAAACTTTTTCAACTTGTGCATCAGTAGATATTGCTTGTGAAACTTTTACTAAAGTTTTTATTAAATTTGTGGAACTTTGTATACCCACAAAAGTTGTAACCATACGACCAAATGATAAGCCATGGATGACTTCTGAGCTAAGGAAACACATACGACTTCGTGATAGGTTACACAAAGCAGTTAGAAAATCGAAATCTTCTTCGGCTATCCAAAAGTTTAAAACACAACGTAACAAAGTCAATAATATGAAAAAGTATTGCAGGCTAGAGTTTTATGTCCATGGCTTTATTGATAATTACTTATCTACTGGCCCCAAAGCTTACTGGAGATTAATCAAACGCTTAATCAATTCTTGTGGTACATCTAATGACATACCAATTCTGGTAGACCCTTTTACTGGTACTGTAATTACTAGTGATGTAGATAAAGCTGATCTACTTAATGACTATTTTTGCAGTATAACTAGTATTGATGCTTGTGACGCCCAAGTTCCAGAGATTGCTCCAAAAATCAATAAAACATTGAATTTTATTAGAGTAAATTATATGGAAATAAAAGATGTGTTGCAAATACTGAAACTTGGAAAGGCCTCGGGCCAGGATGAAATGTTTGTAAACCACTTGAGTTACTATTTAATATGTCACTCTCTGTTGGTGTTTATCCCAAAGTATGGAAATTAGCTAAAGTTATGCCGTTATTTAAAAAGGGTGATAGACACTCTCCTTCTAACTACAGGCCAATATCTCTACTGTCTACTGTTGGCAAAGTTTTCGAACGTGTAGTTTTCAATCATATCTATAATTATTTCATAGAAAATTCGTTGTTTTATCAATATCAGTCTGGTTTCTTGCCCGAACATTCTACTTTATATCAACTGATTGAAATGTATCATAATATATGTCTAGCACTCGAAGAAAAAAACATACATGTATCGTCTTTTGTGACATCTCAAAAGCTTTTGATAGAGTTCGGCATAAAGGTTTGTTTATTAAGTTAAAATCCTATGGAATAGACGGAGAGCTATTGGCTTGGTTGAAGGACTATTTACATCAGAGACATCAAAAAGTATGTGTTAATGGGTCTTTTTCTAAATTAGGTTTTATAGATGCTGGGGTTCCACAGGGTTCTATTCTTGGCCCTCTTTTATTTCTGATTTATATTAATGATATAGCAGATGTATTTGATTCAGCTTCAAGACTTTTCGCAGATGACACTTCTCTCCAATGTTCTTCTTCCTCCTATCAAGAAATTCAAACTATCCTTAACAAAGACCTTGAATCTCTTAATTCATGGGCTAAAACATGGCTTGTAACTTTTAATCCTGACAAAACGGATGTACTTTTCATCTCTAATAATAATGAAATAGAAGGTTTATTAGAATTAGAATTTTATGGAAATATTTTAGATTTCACTGATAGTCACAGACATCTAGGTGTTATTCTCAACTCAAGTATTAAATTGGGGGATCACATTGAAGTGATTTACTCATCAGTTATGAAAAAATAAATGTTTTGAGAAAATTGAAATTTGTATTAAAACGGGATGCGGTTTTAAGAATTTATCGTGCTTTTATATTACCCATTCTAGAATACGCTTGCGAATTGTGGGATGGTTGTTCAAATTTGGAATCTGAAAAATTAGAAAAAGCCCAACGTGAAGCAGCTAGAATTATTACAGGCCTTCCTTCTTATGCTAGTATTCATGCTTTGAATTTTGAAACGGGTTTAGAAACTTTGTCTTCTAGAAGGAAAAGAAGAAAACTTCAACTCTTCTACAAAATGCATACTAACCAAACACCTGAATACCTTTCCTCGTTACTTTCCTCTACTGTACAAGATCAAGCTCAATATTCTTTGAGAAATAGTAATAATGATAGAATTCCCTTTTTCCGTCTTTCTACAACTAATTCTTCTTTCTTGCCGTCTACTATGCGTTGTTGGAATAATCTGGATAACTCAATCAGGTCGTCATCCTCATTAAGTGTTTTTAAAAGTCTCTAAAACCTATCGATCACATTTCTCCACCTTCTCATTTTGGGATAGGTGACCGTACATTAAATATCATACTTACGAAACTTGGACACCAATGCAGTTCTTTAAATCATGATCTATTCAGGATAAACCTTGTGGATACCCCCAGTTGTTCTTGTGGACATTTGTGTGAAAATTCTTATCATTTTTTCTTTATGTGTTGTCATTATAATTTATAAAGAAATGTTCTTTTTCAACATTTAGATGATTTAAATTTACCCATACATTGTGATTTAGAATCGATATTGTATGGTGATAATGACTTTTCTTTTGAAACAAACTCGAAAATGTTTTTGAATGTCCAAACTTTATCAAATCTAGTAATAGGTTCACTTGACGTCATCCGCCTAAACTACCCCCCTCTCTCTCTCTCTCTCTCTCTCTCTCTCTCTCTCTCTCTCTCTCTCCCTCCCTCCCCGCAAAATATGTAGTTAGTGTATTTGTTGCCATATGGCTATTGCATTGCCTAACTATAATTTGTTATATATTGGGGGAAAAGGTGTTTCATAAGTTGTAATAACTTGTACCTAATCCTGTTGTCATAATTTTTGCAATAAAATATGTTTAATTCATTAATTCAATATTGAGACTGGAAATTTCCTAAGAAAGAAGTTTGAGGTTATATTCGTTTTCATGTGGATTTCACTTTTGAAAAAAAAATTAATGAGGAAAGCCTTAAAGTAGTTTGGATACGATGATTCTGGAAAGAATGAATTCAAAGTTATCCGTGAAGTGTCAGAATTTAACGAGCATCGGTCTGGTTTTCGGTAGATGTACTTCTATCAAAACTGTCTCGTTGTTTTCTCTTCTGCAACGAATCTTTGGAATATTTTTTTTAATATATATATATTTATTAATGGATTGGCGATCGCCTGTTGTTTTTCAATGAGGTTTTATGCGAGAACCATTGGAATATGAAACAAATACAATCATTGATTGTTTGAGATGTAAAATCCAATGTTAACACAGAGCTTTCAATTCTTATGAAGGTCTTAAATCTATAAAACGTCAACGTATCTCTTTCGCATATGCGAAATTCATTCATAAATACAAACACGGTTAACGTGTGCTCACAAGAAACCCTAAAAGTGTACAAAATCTCAGTATACCGTACCGCACATGACACGACCGCTTTTATAGAAGCGATTAGGAATGGGCGCACGCGGAGCACTCTTTCAGGGAGCTTTGTTCATGTGACAACCCATGCTTGACAGGAAAATCTCACGCTCTTGTATTCTGTATGTATACAACAGGACAAATCTTAATCGCGGTGTTTCAAAACTATTCATTTCAAATGCACTCATTTCAGAATACCAATGAAATCAGACAGTGAACTAATGTCGGGCATTGCATTTTGTAAATTGTGGTAATGAATTTCGGTCTTCACCTCCGTTTAATTGATTTTATTTCATTATTTTTAAATGCTATCATTAGGTATCACGGGATAAGTAACGTATATAGAACGTAAGTGAAAGAGACCCGCAACACCAGAGCATAATAGCTTCAAAATCTCACCATATTTCAGTATTTTCGCGAAAATATTGCTACGTAGTTTGTTATTTTAAACATGAATACCTCCTAACAGGTTGATTTTATTCGTTGCATTGAATTTTAAGTGAAACAGCACCATCTATGCAAATGACTCTAAAACCACATAGTCGACGTCATGACACCAATATAAGAAATGCACTAAAGGGATCATGGTGGGCGTGTCTGTGCTTTAAAAAGGGGGTCCTTTAAACGTCACTATGTCCAAATTTGACAACATATTTAAATGAGTTATTTAAATATGCAAATTGGATTTTCCCGATATTTTCGATTTACGCTTGATCAAGATCTACTTATTATGTAAATAATCGACTAGATGAATTCGATTATAATTTGCTGGTGATTGGAATATTGAGAAAAGCGGAGTTACCTTTTTTACCTTTTCACTTTTTTCAAGGTTTTATCATCGCAACGTAGTAAAATGTTACAACGAACTTGTTTATTTTTCATTGACCGATATATGACTAACTAGTAATCATTGTTTGATTCCAAGATGAGCTTTTGTAACGATTAGAAATTATTCATGGAAAATGTGAAACAAATACTGCATGCGTCATCTTACAGTGTAAAACAGGTTATCTGTCGTAATACAGCTGAATGTAGATGCAGCAACCCATGTGAAGACTTTCATTACTATTTTTGTGTTTGCCCCTATTACATTCATAATCGAAATCTATTTATAAGCCAGTTGCAACCTCTGTTTGAGAATTTAATTAGATTTACTCATATAGGGCGATCACAAATTAAGCAAAGATGATGACATCTCTTATTGCAAAAAAATGTAAAATAGGGATTTGATTGAAAGGGACTCTCTCTTTTTCGAAATGAACACCATTTCGCCTCCCTAGAATGCCTAAGGGTTTAAAAGGTGGAAGAATAATACCCTTTTCACCGCTGAAAAAGTGAAATGCATACTAACAAGAGGGTAGACAGTTGCAAACTGGATTCTTCGAGAAGATTTTCCAGGAAAAGGTCATACCTAAGGTTACTCCTTTTGTGCCTTAGTTTCATACGAATCTGTTCAACTTTCGTTCTCCAAAGCTGAAGTAGACAGGTGGAGATGGTTGTATTTTTAATGTAAGAGTGTATATATAGATCGCTGAATGTCAACAATCTACTAGAACTTACGGGTTCCTTCAAACAACGACGATTGGAGGTAAAGGAGAGAGGAGACTTGCACGAGAAAGTAGAAATAGGGAAATATCTTGTTATTTCTAAGAGTTTATTGCTTTTCCTGAACCAGGTGTAGTTTTCAACATTTTTGATGACGTAAAACAATATCGAATGCTGATTTAAGCTGTATATTTTCGATAAGTGGGTAAGATTGATGTTATATAACATTTTTAAAACATAACTAAATATGACTTTAATATGAATCCCTCCAAACTACAGTGAAGCATCCTGATGTTGTATCCATAGAATCATCAAGCCAGGTGACTCTGAAAATGCATTACAATGTCCCCATGTTAACACTTCAGGAACATACCACACATTCATAGATTGTGGACAACCCATTTTCGTGAAAGTTCCATAAAGTTTACTGTTATCAACCTATTGGTTCAACTATTTTTCATCGCCATCATCTACACATCTCAACGGTCAAAACACATGCTGATAAATGAATATTTAAGCTTTGTGATATAAGGGATATATTATACATATCCCAAATATTCAGCTCCAAGTACACAGTTTCAATTTATCTTGGTAACATTTACCGATGTTTGAACTCTTTATTGTTGATAACATTTACAGTATATCCAGCATTTACATCAATCACAGTTTAAATCTGTTTGTCGTCTGTGTCGTCCGTACGACAAATACTTTGATATATTTAGAAGCAAAACATGTCTACCCTTGATAGTGCAAACTTGATTTTCCATCAACACATGTCTGCCTAAAAAAGGTATTCCCTTTTCGTTAAGAAGAACACAACACATCAACAGTATTTTGTCAATATTTTTTTTATTTAAAAAAGATGATTAATAAACCTGATGAAGGCAGTGAGAATGAAGCTCGTCTGATCTCCTACCCACAATGTGTACTACAAGAAATGGGATCATTTTCTTGTGGTTACTTCAAATTTCTTCAAATGAATTTGGTTTCAACTTTAAATTTTTCATAAGGTTTTTATCAGAAAAATGCAAATGATGAGAAGCTGATGAATATATTGATCATATTAACAAACACTTTCTTTTTGAAGGAGTGGGAATGTCATAAAATAGGGAAAAAAATGATGACATGTATATTATCAAAATTCAGTAAATGCTAACATCTGATTTTGAGATCTCATTAAAGTTGATGATATTCTTCAATGTTACATACATGTATACAGTACCAAGTTTGTGACTATTCACAACATCATGGGCAGGCGACCAGATTTTCTTAATATGAAATCTGAATTGTGTAGTAGTAATCTTGCACAAAAATAGCCATGATAAATAATGTTAATCATTGATATGCCTGTATGCATGCAGTAAATTCACCAACCAAACCTTTGTACACAAAAAACTGACCAGAAATACACATAGGCAAACTGCCGGAAACTCGCTAATGACAGATACAGTCAGCGAATCAAATACAGAGAAATCCATCTTATCATATAGTACAAAAAGATCCCATGTATTAGAAGATTTAATTTTTTTATGTTTTGTTTACAATTTTAATGAATTTAGCCCATTCCTAAATAAATTGATACTTTGCAGAAACCACTACATAAAAATAGATATGGCCGTCTTCCCATTGAATAGTGGAATATTATTTTTTACGATTTGTTTTATATGGAGAAATGGACAAGTATTGTAATTGAAATGGGTTCTTCTGATAAACAGGCCAAACTTCATGATTTTCCAAAGAAGTCGTTAGAAAATATTGAGGATGAAACTCTGAAATTTGTAATCAAATAACATTGATAATGTCTAGTTATATTGTAAACAACAGAATGTTATTATGGGTCTGTTATCAGCTCAACATTAAATGAATAAAACAGATTTCTGTGTACCAGAGCAAGAACAAAACTCTCAAAGGCTGAAATACAGTTTACAACAGACAGCAAATCGCACAATCAAAACACAGCTTCGTTGGTCAATTCTATTTGATTTTCCTTGTGTAGATTTTACAGTCAAATATACAACATTCTCCATATTAATTCTACCTATAATTGTACATAATGTTATAGCAATGATATAAACAAAAATTTACATTCTCCTCATCAGATCAATAATTTAATACAAAACTTTGCTAGTCAATATAAATATTAAATAAGAAAATTGTAGAGTCAAATATGTTTTAATTCAAATATGTTTCAAATACCAAATAAAAAATGAAATTATATGTATTGTCTCTTATCAAATTATCTGGGTTTTTTAATTTACAACTCATTCGAGTCTGACATTAACATTGGAAAAAAAAAAGTTTTTTCTTTATTGCAGGTTTGCCCATTATTCATTACACAAAAATAATTGCTAATAAGTTTAAACGGAGGAAAAGTAAACAAATAAACAAGTAAGCTTTGATAAGAAAACAAAAGGCCTAGTGAGACAAGAGTGCAGTATTGACAGTAAAAATCTGGATACAATCAGTGACTAGATTATCTGGGGTCATAAAGGCCTACTTCATTGAAAACAAAATTATAAAAAGGAAAAACATTACAATGAAACAGACAATTAAATCATGATGAAAAATAACAACGTTCTGCATGGCAAGAGCACAATACTTTGGTTTTAAGTGCTTCTGAAACAAACAAAAATTAAGAAAAAAGCTAAACTAGAAACAAAAGCTTGTGATGATGTACTGTCAACTGATATATCTTAATTGGTTAAATTGGTTTAGATTTAATTCTTTATCACTTAAATTATCTTCATCATAAAAACATTTAAACCACAAATCAGATTTGAAATTAGACTTCACTTATAGCATTTATATCTGGAACAACTGCCAAGAACAAAATTTTTATTTTGACACTGAAAGTGTTTGCCACATTATAAATAATTAGTATCTCCTTATATATACATATATAATGCAGTTCACAGTCCATCTCAATATCTCAGAATAAAAAACCTTAACAAATTGACGTTGTCATTGTACACAATGGTGTTGAATAAATAGTCAAGCTATATCATTCATATGTGTATTCATTATTATTCAAAATGAATCATTTCAAGAGGAAAGCTTGCCCTAAATAAATTAGTTCAAACTAAAAAGATCACATTTTCAAAAAGTTACCATAAAAAAAACCTTCTTGTGTGAGTGTAATTGTGGTTTCCTATCTAAGACATTATACATTTCTACAGTACCTATAGCACTGAGAAAACAACCATTATATTTGCATACAATTTTTTTCTATTAAGTAGTTGTGTTGGTGCAAGTAATCAGTGGCTTAAATGAAGTAAATTTCACACTTTGTTTAATAACAGGACAGTTTTCAGTTCCAACCACATCATGATGAAATTAGGAAATACCGGTACAAATTCATCGGATGTAGGTCTTAATAGGAATGCAAGAAATGTTTTTTAAAATGTCACCTTCATGAAAATTGCTTCCTCTTGTTATTCTGAGAAACACTGAACTGTACATTGCTTTTTGAAAAAAATCAATAATTATAAATAGGTTTAATCGACATATCTACAAATAACAATACTGACTTTTACATTCTAACTAGCTCAAACTTCACAACCATAAAGAATTAACAACGAAAAATAACCAAACTGATGTTTCTGATAACTTCTATTTTACAAAATCTACATGAGCAGGTGTAATATCCTACTCTACTTTCATTGATCAACAATACAGATCAATTCTCTATATATCAACTCTAACATGGCAAGTGTTGTATCATCAAAATTTATACAAAAATTATGCTTTTTCATCTTGCATTCCAAACAAGAATTTATTTAATTTAAAGTGTCATTATTATATACACGAACATGAAAGTACTGTTGAAGCGGGTGAATTTTTCATTAAATCAAACTTTATATTTTTAATCTGTGACTGATTTCACTTTATAATTTAAATGTCTATATATATATATTTTCCAAACAATTGTCATCAGACATTTGAGTAAAACATTTAACCTCTCCAATGTTCTTGATATTGTGAAATTCCTTTTAATGTAATATTTCCTTTAATTGTCACATTCCTGTTAATATCATCTCAGTCTGGGGATATCAATGCAAGGGGATTCTGATATAAAAACAATGATGACATTTACTATAGATTCTGACCAACACTGTGTCATGCCTTTATCTATAGCCTATTTCAAAATACTGAGTCACGCCTTTATCCATAGCCTATTTCAAAAGACTGCAAAGGATGCAAAAAAATTGCATAATTCATAAAAGGTGTAATAAAAAGAATCTCGAAGCACCTGAATGTCAACATAATCATAAGCTTTAGAAGCTGTGTCAGTACAACAATATGTAATGGAAGGGAAATGTTTCAACTCATTTGATGAAATGAATAAGCATCTAATATTGCACACATCAATTTCACAACCGCACAGCTAGATTACAACTCTTATCAGCTATGGTCAAAACAATGAATGATACACAGGACAACGGTCAACACCAGTTGTCCACTAGTTTACATGTATATATGAAGCGTAAGTGAAAAAAAACAATTCTGTTAAATATTGTACGTTTTGTATATTTTCTACAGCTGACTTTACATCAATAAAAAAAATCTAGATAGAACAATATGACTTTTTTCTGAGACAGTGGTTGTAGATAATAAAATGATACAATACCCTGTGTTCTGTCAGTTTTATACTTTAAAAATTTATAACTTGAAGTTTTTCCTTATGTCCATTTTTAACAAAAAAAAAAACACCATCAAATTGCAGTCATTCTCTGCATGACTTCTTATCTTCTCAAGCACAATAATGACAAGGAGCAGATACACATAGCTGTCAAATTAAAACATAGGAAAGCTTGACAATGCAATTAAAGGTTTGATAGCTTAAGTCAATGATGATAACTGTTATTAATCTTTACACTTTTACTGATACGACATGCTCACATCATCATTCAAACACAAAATGGTGTCCATACATTTGGTAAGGATCAGCCGAACATGTCACTTTGTCCTTCTCCTGAAACCTACACGATGGTTAAAACAAATGATATATATTTCATGAAAAGGCAATACTTGAAAAATACATGATCTGCTGTAAAAACAAAACTTCTTCTCAAAATGTATCAAAATATAAAAACTGGTGATAGTATGGCGATTTCATGATGATGAAAACGATACAAGATGAAAATCTCTTAAAATATGTGCGTTAGATGATTTAATGATGAATACTTATTTAGAGTGATACATGTACTTAATCATATATATATATATATTTAAATGGTATTCATTGGTGCATCCTGTTGCCAAGTTGATCACTTTTGGGGAAATAACTTAATAATGAGATGATTTTAGAAAATGAAGAAAATATCTATAGATATCTTATAAGATTGAAAAATTATAGAAAATACGAGGATGCCTTGTGCTAATACATGTTGGTAAATTTGAAAGCATGTGGTTTCAGATTTCAGTCAAAAATTATTCAAAAGAAAATGCATGATCTCAGAAGACTTCTGATATGATGACGTTTAAACATCAATTGCCTCGAATATTTCTATTTTTAAAAGCTGTATTATTAGAATTTCAGCATCAATTAAGCTAATGGTTACGATTACTTGTAAGATGTAATTGGTCAGTGTACAACAGGTCATACTTAACATTTGCAAATGGTGTTAGTTTGAAAATTCTCCTTAGAAAAAAATTCAAGTATGACTACACGATGCACCAAATTTACCATACTCAATATATGAAAAACTTACTAAATATAATATATCTGTCATTTCTCTGGGCACATGGTTTGGTCCATCTGTATACTTAATCACACAACTTCTATAATCTTTTTTATACATTATTTGTCGTTCTCACATCTCACACAATCAATTAAACAGAGAAATACAATAAACTCTCTGTATTTCATCAAATTTTCTTCTTTTTACACAAACTTTCTCTCATATAAACTTTCTACTGTTTTTTTCATATCTATCATGCACAACCTCACTCTGTGACATAAACTTTCAGATACTACTATGAAACATATTCCAAATTGAAAATCTTATAGATCTATTTCATGTTTTGATATGAGGGAAAATATCAATCAGCACTTAACACTGACTACTGGTAATAACTATCTCTCACTTGAACTCCCACTTTCCTGTTGGCATGTGTTCATTTCTAAACACAGTATAAATAATCTATTTACAATCTTTCATTACACTTGTAGGAATGGGTCAAACATTTCACTTCAGAAAGTTTTACAATGATTTCTCAACACATCACATAACAATCAATACCTCCTCATGTACTAAAATTTCAAGAAAGTCATCGACTGGAAAAATCTGACGAATTCCTCAAATCATTCTTGGAAATCACCATTTTGATTTATATTGATTTTTTTGCACAACCTTTGTTTTTACAGGAATATGAGCAACATTTCCTGGAAATATTCCCCCCTATAAGAGTACATGTGGACTTTGTCCACCACGTAAACAGTCTCGTCGAATATATGCATTCTGGGGGAAATTCACATAAAAAGAATCAAAATTTGTTGTAAATCTTCGTGACTGTAGCTTTGAGCACATGTCGCTTAACTACACACATATAATATAAAGTCTTTTTTAATTTTTAGATGAGCAGTGTGCAATCAAAATAATGAGTTATCTCCCTTTGACTTTATGCTGCTCCACATCCACACTCTTGGTAAAAACGTAAGAACAGCAGATAAAATTGTTAACACATTCTGTAACTGCAGCACATAGTTAGGTTAAATACTTTACTGTAGCACAACTCATGCTTAGCACACTGTCCATTTCCTGCTGACAACATAAAACCATTAGAATGGTTATGTTACAACATATGTGCACGGGTAAAATGTGTGTATAAACCCACATTCACACATATACATTGAGAGCTGTTGCAGGATACCTTTCTCTTAGACAGTTGAGTCCCTGACAAGAAAAGATTTGTGTGCTGTCCTGTCTTTTACTTATTTGATATATTTCATATACAAACATCTTTGTTTTTTTCTGTAATTATCACCAATGTCACGAAAGAGAACAGCTCAAATTTTACGTCCTCCACTCAAGAAGGAAATGCATCTGATCTTTACAGGTAGTATTATCCTAACAGAAACAGACGATCGTGGTGTTGATGTCGATCGTAGTTCCATGTACTAATCACGGTGGTTAGATGTCGCCCAATGTCACATTTCACATGAATCTCAACATGGCGTTGATATGTCATGCTGTTTAACCAGGATTGTCGATAAACTGTAGAAGACTCCTTTAATCCTGTAATGGTAGTATATCAGTATAACAGCAACTTAAATGAATCATGTCTCCGTGGGAACATGATAGAATGAAATCTATGATGGCTGGGGTCAAAAACTTTCCTCTGTTGGAACAGATTGGTACATATCTGCTAATTTAGAAAACTTTGGTCCCCAGTCGTCTAGGTACTCGTAATCCTGGTCCCCACCACTGGAACTGGTGTGGAGTGAACTCAATGACCCTAGATCACTGTCTCCACCCTCATATGCAAACTCCATAACATTGTCGTGAGGAGGGGCACTTGAATCATTGTCCGCATCAATCAGACGGTCTTCTATAAAACTTCCCACATCTGGAGTCTCACCAGGACGCACTGAAAACAGAAACAGATATATATTCACTATTTTCTGATAGCACGTTTTAAATTTTCAGATAAGGATTTAAATTCTTCTGAACGGAAATTAAATTTCAGCTTTGTTTTCCTTGTTGCAATAACTGGTAATTAAATTTCAGCTTTGTTTTCCTTGTTGCAATTTAGAAATATATGTTTTCTCATGAAGTTACAGGTATATCAAAAAAGTTTAGAACGTCTACTACAATGAGTAAGAAGATAAAAGAAGAAATAAACCAACACCTACTATACAAACCTTTATCCGGCCGCCCCTGGGGAGGTAAAAGGAAGGGCTGGTCTGGCTTACGTAGGCGAGATATATCATAGCCATCCTGATCCTCTTCACCTGGGGGTCAAAGTTCATACTTAGTAAACCAACAAGGATCTGTTGTTATAATGAGCCGATTCCTACTGAGCTCAGAGCTACAAGACTCATTTATACCCATGATTCATGAAATGATCAGCATGTGTTTTTTATCTGTGACAGAAGTGGACATAACTAGCCCCTGAATATGACACAAGAGATCCGAGAGGGATCTTGGAGCTACCATTGTTTAATCTTTATTTGCTCTTTGAATGTTGGATCTTTTCCCTTTTTCTAAAATGGCAGCCTGGAAGCCATTCAGTTTCCTCTGATCAGTCCCAAGAGCAAACCAGTACGAGGCGAGATCAAAGAGAACATATATATGAAATTTGAGAGATATCCATTCAGTATTTCTTCAGAAATAGCAATTACAACCTGTGCTTAGCAAAATCTAAGATGGCTGCCTGTCAGCCATTTTGTTTTTCTGATCAGTCCCAAACTCAAATTGGCACAACTAGGGACCTAAAAAATCCTAAACATAAAATTTGAGAAAGATCTATACAGTAGTTCTCAAGAAATAGTGATAACAAACTTTCGAAGTCAAAATCTAAGATGTCCGTCTGTTGGCCATTTTGTTTTTCTGATCAGTCCCAAAATCAAATTGTCACAACTAGGAACCAAGAAGAACCTACATATAAAATTTAAGAAAGATCTGTTGGGCACTTCTCAAGAAATAGCAATAACAAACTTTCAAAGTTAAAATACAAGATGGCTGCCTGTCAGCAGTATCTACAGAAGAAAATCTTACTGTTTCTATCATAACCAAAGAAACATCAAAACTGAAAACTGCTCCATAGCAAAAGGCACTACTATACCACTTAATTGACAGTTGTACCAAATTTCATCGAGTTGTCCTGCACTGCTCCAGAAATGTCATGGATTGACAGACAGAACCTGTTTGTTTCTCCTTGGCCACCTTTGTTGGCGCAAGGATAATACATGAAGGAATAGTGACTTTGAAGCAGATGACTTTTTCTGTCTGTTGTCTTGTTTGTTTTCCATTTTACATAGGTAAGTATCATATAATACCAATTAGAGTTAACGACAATGAATGTAATGGATGACTGACCTGCTCCTTCTTCGTCGTGGTCCATAACATTCTCACGGATGTCATCGTATTGGTCGTCATACAAGATGGATTTCTCTTTGTCATGCTTGGTCAGGTTCCAAACCAACAGGAAAACCAGCATCACAATTACTGTAACAAACAACCATACAACACTTTAGTATCTATATATTGTGTTATCAATATCTTCACCATCAAGTTAAATCTGTAGGGATGAAATTTACAACATAAGGGAGATAATCTAGTATCAAATGACTGTGTATCAAAGTTCAATGTCCAAGTTCATCATAAGGGAGATAATCTTGTATCAAATGACTGTGTATCAAAGTTCAATGTCCCAGTTCATCATAAGGGAGATAATCTTGTATCAAATGACTGTGTATCAAAGTTCAATGTCCCAGTTCATCATAAAGGAGATAATCTTGTATCAAATGACTGTGTATCAAAGTTCAATGTCCCAGTTCATCATAAGGGAGATAATCTTGTATCAAATGACTGTGTATCAAAGTTCAATGTCCGAGTGATGATAAGCTGTCATGTAGGATATTGTACAGAATTATCTATACTGATGAACAAACTGTTCAACAGAATTATCTACACTGATGAACAAACTGTTCAGAAAAACTAAAAATCAGAATAACAATTAAATAGCAGTTTCAGCAGACAATGGCAACTGTTGAGTAGGGATCCCCTTCACTGATATTTCTCCTGCTTAAATCTGATGATACACAACAGAAAGGTAAGGAAGTTATTCTCAACCAACTACTTCAAAATGGAATATGACACTATGAAAGTCCATCTTTTAACAGAGTTAAGATCACAATAGAAAACATTAATAAGTCTTGAACACTGCCTACTCATTGACTATTGTGTTCTCTGGAATGTTCATTAACACAGGTAGTCTCTTCCATTGTGATCTCTTGAGTGAATTTCTTATCTAATTTAAGGATTTTGTTAATGAATATTTCCAATCCTTCTGACAGGTATCACTTGGGCTTATAAATCACATTCTGGGTGTTTTAATTATATATCGTGACACTATATATATTTGTATCATACTTACATGCGACAGTGAAGATGCTGACAATGATAATGACAAGAGCCTCAGTGGTGACCCCGGCTGGGATGACCTCCGACTGAGCCTGTTGGTTACATAGCAAGCCGGTCCATCCTGCAGGACAGTTACACATGAAAGTATCTGGGTAGTCGAGCTCTATACAAGTTCCGCCTGAGTAACAAGGGTTGGGGTTACAGTAGTAAATAGGAATACAATTCTCCGCTGTCCCAGGCTCACTTCCAGCTGGACACCTGTAGAAACACAGAAGCAATATAGAAATTTCCATTAATCCTATCATAATGATATCTTAACCACTAAACTTAGTCTGTTCACTCAAATGACTCGATGATCATGAGACTGGGTCTGAATCTCCAACAAATAAGAAAAGTAAGGGATTCCTACTGATGAAGCTACCTCCCTCAGTAACATCATTCACAATCTACAACATGACATGGCAATCTTTTGTAGTCATTTCCTTAAATAACACACTTGTAGTCTTTAGGCCTGTTGTCTATGGGGACAAACCAGTTTAACTTTTTTTAAGATGCAACACTTCAGGTATAAATTCTTGCAGACATCAACACAGGCCTTGAGATCGGTGGACAGGACTGGCTAGAGAGCGTGATACACACACACCTGCTGTCACCCTCACAGTGAAACTCCTTATTTACAGTCAGAGTCATCTCCCTTTAATGACTTACCTACAGTCGCGGTCACCCCACAGTGGCACACACTCCTTACTGATGGGAATACCACTTGAACACAAGTGGCCGGCACAGTCGTCGTCACGGACACAGTTCATCTGGACATTAGGATAAAGGGACAGATCTGCGGCTGGACTGTGAAGATTCTCCTCTACACGCATGGGGAACCATTTATCATCTATGCGAATGTCCGTAATACAAGCTGGAGTAGAATGACGACAGTTTAAATGACATGCATTTACTACATATCGAGAAATTTTCCCAATTTAGTATAATGGTCAGGGTGAATTCAAAATGGGGCAAAAATCTGTTTTTTATAATCCTCAGATCATGAGGCAAATTTTTGTATTATGGTACAAGAACGACAAAACAGCACTGTTGCTCTCATCACTGCAGCAATAAATAAACTACCGTAAATCAAAAGAGTAAGCATTATAAACTTTAAGTCATCACAACACCAAGAAAGACCAACTACCCAAAGTTAAAGCTCTTTATACAAATAAGATAATTACCTCCCTTCTTCCAATTTAATAACACATGACCATTACGTCTACACTTACTGTCTTTTAGACCACGCTTATCGAAAGTTGGAGTGGCATCAAACACGACACGCGCTCCAGCCACAATTTGATCAGTCCGCAGACTGAAGGCCTGACTTTCTCCCTGTTTGCCCCAGGTCTCATTGTAGTAACGACCCTCCCCTCCATCCATCTTCAACTGGAACCACTTGCCAGTACGAGTGAATCTAACGTGGTGCCACTGTCCATTGTTGGCACGGACAGACGATAGAGAGAGGATGTTTGGCATTAGTGGTGCATCATGGTCCTTTAGGTTGTAGGTCACTTGCAGGTGATTGTTGACAATCTGAAATAGTTGTCATGGAAATTTTAACAAAAGGCCTAAAGCCAATAAGGTTTACCTAACAATCAATGCAGCATCATTCTAAATAGTGCCTGCACAAACACTTATATCTCTTCTTTTTTAAATCCTTTCCAGGGTGTGATTTGTAATAAGAGGACAAAAGAGCCTGTATTGCTCAATTGTATTAAGTCAATAACGCAAAACTTAATTCTTTAGAAGTAAAATATTTCCCATGATGAGCTTCACCCTAAAGATACAGCTTCAAATTCCCTAGGGGTAGGGACAGAAATCAGTTAATGTCTTGATGTCCAGAAATGCTGTTCATCTCCTGATGCTAAGCAATGGGGGGGGGGGGCAGCAGACCCACCATTTATACAAACTCTGTTCCCGTTTCCCCAAGGATGCTTCAGTTGCAATATATAATAAAAGTTGACAGACGATGGCTCGCCGTGGTAAAATTAAACAACTTTCTCAGAATTCCTTATATCATATCCTTCTTACTTATGATAGTAATTAATCATTATTAGAAGTCCTGAATCAAGACTGTTTATTTCAGAAAAGCTGATTTATTTTCCTCCATACATGATACGTTCTGCGTCTATGTAGCTTTTAAAGACGGTTAAGACAGCTACGGATTTCTGTAAATTCTGTACCTCTAGTGTAATATACTCTTTGGATGTCGAGGGGAGGTGGAGCAGAATTCCGCCATCAGCATCACGTGTGCGGAAACTCATCTGGACGGAGATTGTCATCTCTTGCAGAGTGTTGTACATTTCATTTTTTAGAATCCAAGACATGAAGCCATGGTCCTTTAAGTCACGAACTGTTGTATCTACAAAATATACCACAGAATGTACACACAACATACCACAGAATGTACACAACCAACCACAGAATATACACAACATACCACACAACATACCACAGAATGTACACAACATACCACAGAATGTACACACATACCACAGAATGTACACAACATACCACAGAATGTACACAACATACCACAGAATATACACAACATACCACACAACATACCACAGAATGTACACAACCAACCACAGAATGTACACAACATACCACAGAATGTACACAACATACCACAGAATGTACACAACATACCACAGAATGTACACGACATACCACAGAATGTACACAACATACCACAGAACATACCACAGAATGTACACAACATACCACAGAATGTACACAACCAACCACAGAATGTACAAAACATACCACAGAATGTACACAACCAACCACAGAATGTACACAACATACCACAGAATGTACACAATATACCAAAGAATGCACACAATATACCACAGAATGTACACAACATAGTACACAACCAACCACAGAATGTACAGACCATGTTTTTTATCTAACAGTAAAATATATGCTTTGTGTATGGCTTGAACCATAACATCCCTGACAAATAAAACTTGAGATGTCCTTGAAGTCAAAATGTAACAGGTGAAAGCTTTTTAAACTACAAAAGTGGCATTCTCTTGATCACAAACTGTTCCACTGATCGTAATTCATAATCAGGATTTGTCATGCTTGCTACCTTCTTGTGTCACACTTGCTACCTTCTTGTGTCACACTTGCTACCTTCTTGTGTCACACTTACTACCTTCTTGTGTCACACTTGCTACCTTCTTGTGTCACACTTGCTACCTTCTTGTGTCACACTTGCTACCTTCTTGTGTTACACTTGCTACCTTCTTGTGTCACACTTGCTACCTTCTTGTGTTACACTTGCTACCTTCTTGTGTCATGCTTGCTACCTTCTTTTGTCACTATTGCGACCTACTTGTGTCACACTTGCTACCTTCTTGTGTTACACTTGCTACCTTCTTGTGTCACACTTGCTACCTACTTGTGTCACACTTGCTACCTTCTTTTGTCACTATTGCGACCTACTTGTGTCACACTTGCTACCTTCTTGTGTTACACTTGCTACCTACTTGTGTCACACTTGCTACCTTCTTTTGTCACTATTGCGACCTACTTGTGTCACACTTGCGATCTAACTGTGTCACACTTGCTACCTACTTGTGTCACACTTGTTGGATCCTTTGTACTTTGGTCGGTAGCCTGGTTTACAGTGACATTTAAAGTCGTTACTATTCCAGTGGACAAGTTCACACGTTCCGTGAGGACCACAAACACCTCTCCTCCTCTCATCCTCACAATGGCGGTCTTCCTGAGGGCAGTCATTTTCATGGTTCAGACCGGGGTGGTTTCGGCTTGTGTATAAGTCATAAAGCTGTAAACAATATAACAAACTATGAATTCTGTTTGAGGATGATGTGCTTGCTAGATCTGTGTTATTTTGTTTTTACAGAACATCTGTTAAACACTGTACCTTAACGAGAAATCAACCTTACACAATTCCATCTTACAATGTGCTTAACTTCAAAACCAAAAGTTGTATAGGTGTTCTGTTAATTATCTACATGTATCTCAATTTATAAATAGCTCACTTTGAATGTTGTGCCTTACCACTTGAATACTACAACACAGACAATTGGCACTAAACCACATCAGTTAATTGTTTGGGGAAGTGAACCTATGACAGTGAAACTGGTCTTTCAGTCAACAAGCCAAGGTACTATCAACTGATATGTGGCACCTACTTTGACTATCAAAGTTTGTGGCTTTAATGGGTATTCCAAAGGAACCAAGTGCCTTTGATCACTGAATTAATAAGTCACTTAGAACAAAAAAACTACTCAAGTCTGAAAGAGTCCAGGAAATTTCACCTCATTTCAGATAAAAAAAAAGGTTACGTTTGAAAACATTATGCTCTGCTCTCATTTCGTTGGATTTGGAATGAAATGAAAAATTTGACCAAAGCTACAGCCTCCATATTTTGACCATTAAAAAGATAGCTAGGAATTCTGTCAGAAATTTGAAATTAACAAGAAGCCCATTGGGCCTGTATTCCTCACATGGGTCGCAAGTGTTTGACCTTAGTAGAAGTGGAATAATTTTAAATATTTCTCCAGGGGAGTCAGACCATTGATTTACACACAATTGTATCCCCTCAATTCCATGATGCTTCAGAAAAAATTTCCTTTCAACAGAAAAAGACTTCCCACCTATTTCCCTGTCATACCTAATTGACACTGCCTAGAAGGCCCAAAGGGTCTAACCCTTCATTTATACAAAATTGAGTCCTCTTTACCTAAAAATGCTTCTGATCTAATTTAGACAAAATGCTGACATTTCATAGAGGGAGGATTTGAAAGACTTTGCCTCCTTTCCTCTATTGGGTCCCACCCCTCTAATCCTATGGGGCCATGATCCATCACTTACACAAAAATAATTCCCCTTCCTCAAAAATGCTGCCGACCAATTTTGTTTAAATATACACAGTCATTCATAACTAATAGCAATTTGAAGGAAAGTTAACAGATGGACAGATGAGCTAAGAATGTAACTGAATTGGACTGATTGACCTTTTGCCCCCATGGTTTTGTCAACGTACCTCCCCATTGTGGTATAAATTCCTGATACACCCAAAGAAGCTCTGATTGGTTATTCCAGTGGGATATGGTGGTGTGACATAGCGACCACCCATCTGTAACATGGTGTTTACATTCAGGTACTTGTTACGCCCGCGAGTGCTGCCTGTGATCTCACATGGCTGCCGATCCTCCTTCGACTCACTACCACGCTCAAAAACAGACGAACGACACTGGTCCACTGTCATGGTGACCATCTGTAAGTAATATACAATGGTTATCATAAAATTTCTATGGAACAACACGGTAGCTATGACGATAAGATTTAATAGAAACTGGACAACCAGCAAGCCATAATACAGATGTTTTGCTAATTTAAATGTAAAGTGTATTATGTCTTGTAACATGTAGAAAGTTGGCGCCATTCATGAACTTCAGCATGGATGAGATGAATATCTTCCAACATGAAACTGACAGTTCAGTCTTGGGGATGTATTCTTATGACTGGTCGTGTGTCAAACTCTATGTTTTGACAACTTAAATCCTGACAATATCATTCTACTACAAGTAAAAACCAACAAACTTCTGAACAGAATCAGATATGGTTAAGAAAAAAATTATCAAAAATGAAGCATTTCCAAAAATTCCTATCAATTAGAGCTCACTCTGCCTACGACTTACCCTTCCTTTACGGACAATGTCAATGTGATGCCAAACACCATCGCTGAGTTTCTTAAGTCGTGTGATTTGATTTTTGTCTTTACCGTCCAGGGGCATCATAACTTTGCCAGTTCCATGATCAACCTGTAACCGTGGATACCCATTAACTAGCTCCAGGGCAATAAAATCACGTGGGACATTTCGCCCAATTTGTTCCACAGGTCCATTGTAGAAAATAAGACCATTTTCGACAGTGGTAATAAACTCAATGCTAGTGGTGCTATATTCACACTGAGCCAAGGCAGGGTATAAAGCGTAACCACCCTTAAAACTGTGTCGAGTCTTCTGACAACGCTTTCCATCAAATCCAACTGGGCACTGACAGCTGAAAAATAGAAAATCAAAAATAAATCAAAGTACTGAAGGACAAACATGTTGAGAATATATATATATTTGTAACTTTGAATGTGAAAAAATGAAACTCGACGTTGCTAACTATATTATTTTAAGATCTTTTGAAGAGTCACTGTCACTGTTTGTCAAAAACAGAATAGATGTCAGTGATCCCATAATGCTGTGCGTTCTGCCATATTGTCTTGTCTCAAAGATTCAACTTGAAACCAGAACAATGCTAGTTAGTGATTCACTTAAATCTTAATCTCAGTAGTTTAAAGTACACCTAGCCTTTCATATTTAGCATGCTTAACACTGTTCTGAAAGATGGCAGCATTATCTATAACACAGGACTGACACCTGCGGTCAGATAACTTGTTGGACAATATGAACCAATCAGAAAGCTAGGATCCACATTTAGGGGCTGTGAATATAGGCTGAAACTGTTACACCTGGACTAAAAATTGTGCTGCGTTTTTGTAATGATAAACCGTGAAACAGGTCAAAATTTATTTCAATACGATTTATGATTGTATGAAATGTTTCTTTCCTTACTTTCCTGACAACAACCAACACTCAGTGATGTTAACCTATGATACATTAAATGGAAGGTCAAACTTGTGTCCTAGTCATGTACAGAAGGTATTAACTTCAATCATTTTCAATGAAACTCCGAAAACAATTTGAGAAAACTTACGTGACCTCGCCCCAGTTGTCTCGGGAACAGGTGCCTCCATTATAGCAGTACCCAGCCTTGCACATGAGTGGTTTGGAGAAATCTCGAGCTTTACATATACAGTCAGTACTGATCATTGTAGACACACCCACAAAGCTCTGCCCCTTTGTGTTAACGAGACTTGGACGATTGTCTACAAATAAGTTGTTGGTGCAGCCTCCACTTTCACACACCTCCTTGACACAGAGGTCAATGCTCACCATTTCTATCTTGCCACCTGATACCGCTTCAAACTGGAACAAAAATAAAATTGTGATTTTTGCTTAAGCAGTAAGTTCTATTCGGTTAGATTTTATAAATCACAAGTACAGGACCGACTGAAGTTGGTTAATCTGACTTCAGTTGCTTACTTTCCAATATGTACTTGGAATACAGAAAGACGTACTGACATGTCTTGATGACCTGCGAACTATCGCTTACCTCATCCTTGTACGTCATAACTGTTCCGTCAAGCTTGCTAGCTGGATACCAAGGCGATCCATGAGCTGCATATCTGATATCTGTATATGAGCCATTATTCATCACGCTAAAAATGGCCACGTTTTTCTCTCGTACTCCTAGTCGCCTGGCAAGAAGAGACTTGAATTGGTTGTAACTACTTCCAGCAGGTCCCTCCTCCATAAATGCTTCAGCACTTGTGCCTATAGAGATATACAAAAACAATAATAGTAGAGAGCTTCCTGTTATTGCTCCATGGAGCCTTGGTCAAATGTATAACTGGTGTTGATGATTACTGGAGACATGTCCTTAACATATTTTTTTTGTTGTATTCAATTCTATTGTATTTCATTTCTAATGAAATTTTCAGGTGGAGAACATCATTGAGAAAAAGGGCCTGTAGTATAAACTACTGTTCAACAAGCAACATCTTTGAGTTCTTTAAAGGGTTAAACCTTAGGATAAAACCTGGTGCTACATATCTATAATTACTCCATCTTAAGTCTTCTTTTTTATATTTTACATTTACTTTATCTCAAGTCTTCTGTTTTATATTTTACATTTACTTTATCTCAAGTCTTCTGTTTTATATTTACTTTATCTCAAGTCTTCTGTTTTATATTTACTTTATCTTCATATTCTTCTGTTTTATATTTACTTTATCTCAAGTCTTCTGTTTTATATTTACTTTATCTCAAGTCTTCTGTTTTATATTTACTTTATCTCAAGTCTTCTGTTTTATATTTCATATTTACTTTATCTCAAGTCTTCTGTTTTATATTTTAAATTTACTTTATCTCAAGTCTTCTGCTTTATATTTATATTTATCTCAAGTCTTCTGTTTTATATTTACTTTATCTCAAGTCTTCTGTTTTATATTTACTTTATCTCAAGTCTTCTGTTTTATATTTACTTTATCTCAAGTCTTCTGTTTTATATTTACTTTATCTCAAGTCTTCTGCTTTATATTTCATATTTACTTTATCTCAAGTCTTCTGCTTTATATTTCATATTTACTTTATCTCAAGTCTTCTGTTTTATATTTTAAATTTACTTTATCTCAAGTCTTATGCTTTATATTTACTTTATCTCAAGTCTTCTGCTTTATATTTCATATTTACTTGATCTCAAGTCTTCTGTTTTATATTTACTTTATCTCAAGTCTTCTGTTTTATATTTACTTTATCTCAAGTCTTCTGTTTTATATTTACTTTATCTCAAGTCTTCTGTTTTATAATTACTTTATCTCAAGTCTTCTGTTTTATATTTACTTTATCTCAAGTCTTCTGTTTTATATTTACTTTATCTCAAGTCTTCTGTTTTATAATTACTTTATCTCAAGTCTTCTGTTTTATATTTACTTTATCTCAAGTCTTCTGTTTTATATTTACTTTATCTCAAGTCTTCTGTTTTATATTTACTTTATCTCAAGTCTTCTGTTTTATATTTACTTTATCTCAAGTCTTCTGTTTTATATTTACTTTATCTCAAGTCTTCTGCTTTCTATTTTCACAGTTTGTCTTTTGCCATGAAAACAAAAGTTTCTACACAACCAATATTGTATGTGATACAGTATGAGAAATCCTTACCAGACAATCTAACGGACCCTGAACTGAACACAGCATCATCGTCTATCTCCTGTACCGTCACATGGATGGTGGCTGTGGCGTTACGATGACTGAACACGACATGATCATACACAAGGACTTTGAACTCGTAATATCCACCGGGCACGCCTTTCTTCATTGTAATGGTCCCATTCTCTTTTGATACACTGAAAACAGCGAAAACAACCATGTAAGGAAATAAATACCGATGACTTATTATCTGATTTTGTTTATTTGTAAATACTTATTAACATCTTTAATGCATTTAAGGAAAAAAAGAAGGAAGATCGTTGTGTACCACCTCTCTGTAAAAGTGTGTATCATCTTAGTACAGGATCATTCCAAATGTTCTGGTCTACAAGATATTGATCTCAATCAAATACAGAAAGGTCATGTTTGACCTCTGTTAACTGGAGAAGAAGAGTTGAATTTTGATTGTCATCAAATTAATTTTGACAAAATGAAAGTCAACAACCATTCTCAAACATACTTGAAGAATCGTGCCATGTCCTTCGGTCCGATGAAGTAGTACCATTTGTCCTTGAAGTCCCAATCATCCGGGTCATTAGCATTGGCTCTGCCTATTTCAATGTTGCTAAACAAACCTAGACAGCGAACAAAAACTCAGAAACATTAGCAGACGTTTTCTTGTGGGAGGTTACAAACTTCATAACTCAGAAACATTAGCAGATGTTTTCTTGTGGGAGGTTACAAACTTCATACATGTCTAATATCAGTGACGTAACATTGACATGATATAAATTGTTATTCAGGAGAGAGACATTGTTGTACTAATACTGGACTGACAGAGGTAAGAACCCGTGTCTGGTATAGCCTAAACTCAATATCACTTCATCTCTTCTGGAATATAATACAACAAAAACAGATCCAGTATAATTTATATGTTTCAAATGACTTGGTTAATGTTTTCTGCAGACAGAATATTCGCATTAAAGCGTCGGGTTAAAAAAAGTAAACGAAGGTAAAGGTAGAGATGATTGGTTCACATCTGTGAGAAAATATCAGTAAACTAAAGATATGTGTCAGTATACTAAGAATGCAGTCTCGAGAACCATGTAACAATTCAAAACATAGGACTTCAATAGCAGTAACGACGTCCATCAACTACACATCAAGTTTTCATGAGATGTCAGAGAAAGTACACAGATTTTTGTGATGAAAAGGTTTACACAATTATAGTAGTAAAGAAAATAAGAAAATATCGCAAAATTTCCAAAGTGTTCCTCGTTTATTTTCCGTGCCTGATATTGAGTCCCTCTAGCTTTGTAGTTCTTAGAAATCATATGAAGGCCTTTTCCGTCTCGAGGCATGTATTTAAGTTTTTAAAAGTTGTTTTGAGGTCAACGATTTTCACCTTTCTAATGTGATGTCCTATTGGTGTAAAGTGGCGAGAAACTGGCTTGTGTTGGTTATGGTTTTCAACCAAAATGGCCTTGGAACTATTCATGGAGAGTTTTGAAAAATGTGATGATAATTTCAACTCCCTATATATGATCAGAAAATGTTTTGAAACAGGTGTATAGACAAATTCTCAATGTTTCTCCATTATCATGACAGTCAGTTCCAATATATCCAGTCTATCTGTACCTTTGTAATTGTAAACGAAGATGTCCTTAGATCCGTCTGTGTGCTGGTTGTTGTTTTTATCGCCAATCTCGATGGTCAACGTACTGGTACCAGTCATGCTAAGTGGATGATAACCTCCCATATCAGTCATCACTATAGGAAGGTAATAAAACTTTTTCTCCTCTCGAAGGAAACGATTCTGGGCGTAGATAGTCCCTGTTCCATTACTGCCATCACCAGCTGAACAATAGAAAGCCAGACACATTTGACAAATACTACATATTAGTTCATATCGTAATCATGAGTCTTTAAACATTCCCGCAAATTCTTAAAACTGTAATTCAGTAGTTGTTGATTGTGAAGTAATTATACGAAGTTGTTCTGTTTAAAATCAAATAAAATACTATTGCATTGTATCACAAACTCGTCCTTACTTTGAATCAAAGTTTCTATAGTGAAATAAACAAAGGGCCATAACTCTTGTTCAAATCACCAAATCAAAACCCCGTTCAAGAAAACACAACTTCATATCATGGTGATTAAGCCTACCAAGTTTCATAAAGATCGGCTGAAAAATGTAGGAGGAGATCACTGGGCAAATAAAAGTTTACAACAGATACCGGATGGACGGACAGCGCCATACCATCATATGTCCGTCTTTTGACAGGCGTATAAAAAGAAACAAGAGGCCCATGGGCCTTAACGGTCATCTGACAAAAAGCAAGCCAAACCTAGAAAGTGGGTTGAGGTCATTCATTTGAACAAACTTGGTAGCCTCTCCTCCAAGCATCTTACAGGCCCAATATCAGCACTCATGGACTTTTGCTTGTTGAGAAGAAGTCGTTTGTATATTTTAACATATTTGACCCCTGTGACCTTGAAAGTGGGTTGAGGTCATTCATTTGAATAAACTTGGTAGCCTTTCCTCCCAGCATGCTACAGACCCAATATCGGCACTCATAGACTTTTGCTTATAGAGATGAAGTCCTTTGTATATTTTAACATATTTTACCCCTGTGACCTTGAAAGTGGGCCAAGGTCATTCATTTGAACAAAATTTGTAGGGATCCATGCCAGCATGCTATGGGCCAAGTATTAGCCCCCTAGGCCTTCTATTATTTGATTAGAAGTTATTTAAAGCTTTTGACATTTTTGCACCCTGCGACCTTGAAATTTGTTCAAGGTCATTCAATTAAATAAACTTGGTAGCCTTTCCTCCCAGCATGCTACAGACCCAATATCGGCACTCATAGACTTTTGCTTATTGAGATGAAGTCCTTTGTATATTTTAACATATTTGACCCCTGTGACCTTGAAAGTGGGCCAAGGTCATTCATTTGAACAAACTTTGTAGGGCTCCATGCCAGCATGCTATGGGCCAAGTATTAGCCCCCTAGGCCTTCTAGTATTTGAGAAGAAGTTATTTAAAGATTTTGACATATTTGACCCCTGTGACCTTGAAAGTTGTTCAAGGTCATTCATTTAAACAAACTTGATAGCCCTTCATCCCAGCATGCCACAGGCACAATATCAGCAATCTGAGCCTTTTGGTTATTGAGAAGAAGTTGTTTAAAGATTTTAACATATTTGACCCCTGTGACCTTTAAAGTGGGTCAAGGTCATTCATTTGAACAAACTTGGTAGTCCTTCATCCCAGCATGCTACAGGCCTTATTTTAGTTGCCTGGGCCTTTTGATTACTGAGAAGAAGTCCTTTGAAGATTTTAAGACATTTGACCCCTGTGACCTTGAATGAAGGTCAAGGTCATTCTTTTTAACAAACTTGGTAGGGCTTCATCAAAGCAAGCTACAGGCCAAATATTAGTTGCCTGGGCCTTCCAATTATTGAGAAGAAGTCGTTTGAATGAAAAGTTTACGGACGGCGCACGGTGGACGGCGCACGGCGGACGACGACGGACGAAACATGATGACTATAGGTCATCGGACCCTTTGGGTCAGATGACCTAAAAAACCACAAACACACATCTCCTGGGTTTTTATAGCACACACGGCAAAAAGAATGTAATTATAAATCGGGTTAAGATTTGCTATAAATATCCTAACACCAGAATACCTGCTTTACTGTATGATTGAATCTCTCAAAATCTAGTTTTCTCTGATCTGACACTGTCAATGACATCACAAATTCTACTCACATTGGTTAAATATCAAGGTAAAGTTCTGCATGCCATTTCTATCACAGGTCGGATTATCTGCACAATCAGGCAGATAGAACTTAAATGGAGGTCCATGTGGACGTGTGTCCCGATCTCGTGCTTTGAAGGTTAACACTTGTTGGGGATAGGGGTCATCCTCCATCACGATTGGTCGATAATTCTCTGCAAATGTTGGAGCCTCATCATTGAGATCAGCCACATTCAGGATGAGAGTAGCTGTTCCAGTTAAAGGTGGGTCACCTGCAAAAAATATGGTGAAACAATTTTGAAATATAAATCTGAAATCTGATTAAGGCTATCAACATCATGTATATCATAAATGATGGTAAACAACAGGAAGTAAGGCTCGCATCCTGATGCAATTTTCAGACTACAACCAAACCACTGATACCGAACCTTATCTGGACTGCATACTCTGAAATGCTTGCCAGGGTATCATGTCCTTATTGATTTCCAACTCCTGGTGAGGTTTATAAAACCTTTCTAAGTTGACTAAAATCCTTTGACCTTACTTTATATCTTGCACCTTGTCCCAGTCAAAACACTTATACAACTTAAACACCTTGTCCCTGATTTAAACAGTTAAACACCTTGTCCCTGATTTAAACAGTTAAAACACCTTGTCCCTGATTTAAACAGTTAAACACCTTGTCCGTGATCTAAACAGTTAAAACACCTTGTCCCTGATTTAAACAGTTAAACACCTTGTCCCTGATTTAAACAGTTAAAACACCTTGTCCCTGATTTAAACAGTTAAAACACCTTGTCCCTGATTTAAACAGTTAAAACACCTTGTCCCTGATTTAAACAGTTAAAACACCTTGTCCCTGATTTAAACAGTTAAACACCTTGCCCCTGATCTAAACAGTTAAACACCTTGTCCCTGATTTAAACAGTTAAAACACCTTGTCCCTGATTTAAACAGTTAAACACCTTGTCCCTGATCTAAACAGTTAAAACACCTTGTCCCTGATTTAAACAGTTAAACACCTTGTCCCTGATTTAAACAGTTAAACACCTTGCCCCTGATCTAAACAGTTAAACACCTTGTCCCTGATCTAAACAGTTAAAACACCTTGTCCCTGATTTAAACAGTTAAAACACCTTGTCCCTGATTTAAACAGTTAAACACCTTGTCCCTGATCTAAACAGTTAAAACACCTTGTCCCTGATTTAAACAGTTAAAACACCTTGTCCCTGATTTAAACAGTTAAACACCTTGCCCCTGATCTAAATAGTTAAACACCTTGCCCCTGATCTAAACAGTTAAAACACCTTGTCCCTGATTTAAACAGTTAAAACACCTTGTCCCTGATTTAAACAGTTAAAACACCTTGTCCCTGATTTAAACAGTTAAACACCTTGCCCCTGATCTAAACAGTTAAAACACCTTGTCCCTGATTTAAACAGTTAAAACACCTTGTCCCTGACTTAAACAGTTAAACACCTTGTCCCTGATTTAAACAGTTAAAACACCTTGTCCCTGATTTAAACAGTTAAAACACCTTGTCCCTGATTTAAACAGTTAAACACCTTGTCCCTGATTTAAACAGTTAAACACCTTGTCCCTGATTTAAACAGTTAAACACCTTGCCCCTGATCTAAACAGTTAAACACCTTGTCCCTGATTTAAACAGTTAAACACCTTGTCCCTGATCTAAACAGTTAAACACCTTGCCCCTGATTTAAACAGTTAAACACCTTGTCCCTGATCTAAACAGTTAAACACCTTGCCCCTGATCTAAACAGTTAAACACCTTGACCCTGATTTAAACAGTTAAACACCTTGTCCCTGATTTAAACAGTTAAACACCTTGCCCCTGATCTAAACAGTTAAACATCTTGCCCCTGATTTAAACAGTTAAACACCTTGTCCCTGATTTAAACAGTTAAACACCTTGCCCCTGATCTAAACAGTTAAAACACCTTGTCCCTGATTTAAACAGTTAAAACACCTTGTCCCTGATTTAAACAGTTAAAACACCTTGTCCCTGATTTAAACAGTTAAACACCTTGTCCCTGATCTTAACAGTTAAACACCTTGTCCCTGATTTAAACAGTTTAAAATCTTCTCCCTGACTTTAACAGTCTAACACCCTGTCCTTGGTTGACTGTTTGGCTCATTGATACTTCTTGGTAAAATCTATCCCACCCTGACACTAACTGACCTTTGTCAATGGCGAGCACTTCAACAGTATATTTTGAGCTAGTCTCCCTGTCCAGCGTCTGTCCATCCAAACCTTTCTGGATCTTAACGTAGCCCTTGTTGCCTTGTTGTTCAACATAAAACCGATCTGAGTAGTCAGCTATAGCAAACCTGCAACAGATTGTTTATAAATTATGTCATAAACATATCAGTCTTCATTCTTTTCCGTTGAACATTTTTTTTAGATCAATGATACAGCAATTGGCATATTCATCATATGTCGTTTCACAAAAATTCTGAAAAATGCACTGTACTTGAAGACCAATCTTTTATCACAACAGTAAGATCATTTTACCACTAAATATTGGCAAAACTGTGAATCCAGTGAAGGAAGCACTAAAGATTACATAAAGAAACAACTTTACCAATCAACATCTTATTGCGAAAATTTATGTTTATAATGACAATTATTTTTCCGGTAAAATTTTAGAAATATAAACTTATTTCAAACTATTTAAATTTAATCACAAAAGAAAGCAGTTTTGAGCAGGGCGAGTCAATAACAAGTGAGGGTCGTACGTGAAATCGTTGTTTGGAGGGCTGTCCTTATCACTGGCCGCAAATGTATAGAGCAACGTCCCTTCCTCGATGTTTTCATTGAAGTCCATGATCTTAACAGTATCGGTGAACTTTGGTGGTTCATCATTGGCATCTGTGACTGTAATCTCAACGAAGGCATGATCTTCATGAAGAGGGTTAGAGTCTCTTGCCTTCACAGTCAGATTAAAGAACCTTTGGTTGACATTTTCGTAGTCCACAGGCTGAGGGTATAAGAGAAAGGGTTATTCAAATGTATTCTTTAGAGTGAAGAACCAGAAGAAACTTTTTGCTACACACGTATCATCATTTAGAAAGAAATATTAAAAATTCTACCATCAGAATAATGAATTTATGACGAGGATTATTAAAGAAAAGCCTTGTACAGACTCACATTGAACACATTGATGACACCAGCGTTGGATGGTAACGTAGTGATGGAAAAGAAACTCAGATCACTTTGTAGGGTGTATGTTAGCTTGGCATTCTCCCCAATATCATCATCTGTGGCGGACACCGTAATGACTGGACCACTTTTCTGACTCTCTGAGAGTGTGACACGGTAGATCTTCTGCAGAAATACTGGAGCCTCATCGTTTTCGTCAGAGACTTTAATAGTCACTGTGGCCGTGCTACTTCTCTGTGGGACGCCACGGTCAAAGGCTATCACCTGTAGGTAGTATCGGTCCAACACCTCACGGTTCAGGATGTCTGTGTTGGAGTACACCAGACCAGACGACTCCTGGATCTTAAACAGGTAGTCCCCATTATTGGGATTGGATGGTGTGTTACCTCTTCCATCTATCTGATAGTAAACGGTTCCATTCATTCCTAAATCATAATCCTTGGCTCGCACCGTCATAATATTCTTCCCTACAACATAAAAAAAAAATCTTATTAAAACGCTCATCTCTTTATGTCTTATGTCTTTCATCATTCAAATGGAAATAACTTTAAATTGCTTTTTTTCTTATGTCTGATGTAATGACAAAAAGTTTTCAATTTTACTCGCAGTTATAAAATGTGGA
Source organism: Ylistrum balloti (assembly GCF_031769215.1). Taxonomy (NCBI): domain Eukaryota; kingdom Metazoa; phylum Mollusca; class Bivalvia; order Pectinida; family Pectinidae; genus Ylistrum; species Ylistrum balloti. The sequence goes on along the minus strand of NW_026782816.1, from coordinate 58,467 downwards.
AAAGCATGTTACCTGTTTCCCATGCTTTCTGATAAAAACACAACTGAAAAGACTGAAAAGAGCACGAAATTACAAACTACAAACATAATAATGCCACTCAGACAAGAAGAAATATTATGTCAACCTTATCATTTTCTTGTATCTCCATTTCAAACAAATCTTACTTTTAGCCGAATTTTCTGGAACATATCCTGTTAGATTTCCAACAAACAATGGAGCATTGTCATTGATATCCTTCGGTTGAACTTTCACGTAAGCGTAGCCAATCAGTGACTGTGGATTTCCAGGTTCATCTTCAACAATAATGTTAAACTGGTACTCAGCTCGACCATTCGGGAGATCACGGTCAAGACTACGTTTCAAGAAAATCCTGCCATCCTCTGGACCGATGGTGAACATTGGGTTAGAAGGATCTTGGTCATCAATGTTTAGACTGTACCGAAAGTTGTGTGGACGGTCAATGTCTTTGTCTGTAGCACTGACCTGCAAAATACAAGAATTTCAGTGAAGCTGATGAATGCCGATAAATTAACAAAGGGCCATAACTCTAATTAAGATGTTGCAGGCCCAGAATTTGGTTTACTGCAAATTCTTTTAATATGTTTCATAAGTCTCATGTTCTTTGCTCTAGATGAGAATTTTTAAACAAAGGGCAATAACTCTGTAATTAAGGGGTTGTGGGCCCTATTATTGGAACACTGCATAACATCTAAACAGGATCAATGTATACATTATCCTAATTTAAACAAAGCAAGGTAATGCTCTTGACATGAAATTTCAACAAAGGGTAATAACTGTAACTGAGGGGTCGAGGATCCTGAATTTAGTCCACAGCACGTTCCCTTAGTATGACCAATGTATAAACAGTTTCACGATCCTTGCTTAACTGTGGGCAAACTGTGGGCAAAGTTATGCTCCGGACGTGAAAGAGCAGGAGGGCAAGCTGACAGACGGACAAATGGCGGCAGCGATAAGCTGTATGTAATTCTCATCATATAGCGATGACAAAGTTTCTGAGTCAAAATCTAAGATGTCCATCTGTCAGTCATTTTGTTTTTTCTGATCAGTCCCAAAATCCAATGGGCACAACTAAGGACAACCTACATATGAAATTTAAGAAAGATCCATTACCTACTTCTCAAGAAATGGCAGTAACAAACTCAATCGAAACAAGAGATCCCAGAGGGATCTTGGCGCCCACCATTTGAGGATCTGTTTTCAGTTCTTGAAGATTTTTTTTTGTTTGTTACAGGTGTTGTAAATGTTCATGAACTGGTCTTCATTGAATGTACTCAATGATGGCACAAGATATTTTTATTAAGCACCTATTAGCAAATATCATTTGAAAAAGATCCCAAAGTATTATTAGATAGCAGTCAGTTACAGGTGGATAATGGACAATATGCTTGTGCTGTATTACTGTCGACATCCAAGATGGCTGCCTGTGGGCCACCTTGATTTCAAATCAGTCCAAAAAAGGTACAATGCACAACTAGGGACCAAGGGAAACCAATATCTATGAAATATCAGAAGGATCCATCCTGGACTTCCTCAGATATAGCAGTAACAAGATTTTACTCTCAAAATCCAAGATGGCTGCCTGTCAGCCATCTTGATTTCGCAGTCCAAAAAGGTATAATGCACAACTTGGAACCAAAGGGAACCTGCATATGAAATTTGAGAAAGATCCATCCAGTACTTTCCAAGAAATAGCAGTAACAAACTTTTACTTCCAAAATCCAAGATGATTGCCTGTCGGCCATCTTGAATTCGAATCAGTCCAAAAAAGGTACAATGCACAATTAGGGACCAAGGGGAAACTGCATATGAAATTTGAGGAAGATCCATTTAGTACTTTCTCAGAAATAGCGGTAACAAACTTTTACTTCCAAAATCCAAGATGGCCACCTGTCGGCCATCTTGAATTCGAATCAGTCCAAAAAAGGTACAATGCACAACTAGGGACCAAGGGGAACCTGCATATGAAATTTAAGAAATATCCATCCAGTACTTTTCCAGAAATAGCGGTAACAAACTTTTACTTCCAAAATCCAAGATGGCCACCTGTCGGCCATCTTGAATGCGAATCAGTTCAAAAAAGGTACAATGCACAACTAGGGACCAAGGGGAACCTGCATATGAAATTTGAGAAAGATCCATCCAGTACTTTTCCAGAAATAGTGGTAACAAGAATTGTTTATGGACGGACGGACCATGGATGCAGAGTGATTTGAATAGCCCACCATCATCAGGGTGGGCTAAAAATACCAAAACATATGACATACATGACTAAAACATCTCCAACTCTGTTTAAAACACCACATTTAATCCCAGTGTAATGCTATTACTGTTTAAAACACCACATTTAATCCCAGTGTAATGCTATTACTGTTTAAAACACCATATTTAGTCCCAGTGTAATGCTATTACTGTTTAAAACACCATATTTAATCCCAGTGTAATGCTATTACTGTTTAAAACACCATATTTAATCCCAGTGTAATGCTATTACTGTTTAAAACACCATATTTAATCCCAGTGTAATGCTATTACTGTTTAAAACACCATATTTAATCCCAGTGTAATGCTATTACTGTTTAAAACATCATATTTAATCCCAGTGTAATGCTATTACTGTTTAAAACATCATATTTAATCCCAGTGTAATGCTATTACTGTTTAAAACATCATATTTAATCCCAGTGTAATGCTATTACTGTTTAAAACATCATATTTAATCCCAGTGTAATGCTATTACTGTTTAAAACATCATATTTAATCCCAGTGTAATGCTATTACTGTTTAAAACATCATATTTAATCCCAGTGTAATGCTATTACTGTTTAAAACATCATATTTAATCCCAGTGTAATGCTATTACTGTTTAAAACATCATATTTAATCCCAGTGTAATGCTATTACTGTTTAAAACATCATATTTAATCCCAGTGTAATGCTATTACTGTTTAAAACATCATATTTAATCCCATTGTAATGCTATTAAAGCCCTCTTTCTCGTTACACACAGAAGATACGATCATACTGCTCTCTTTACACAGTTTAGGTTAGATATGTTTACTACAAATGTTTAACTGACCTGTACAAGGAATTTCTGTTGTCCAGCTGGAGGATCAATCTCCTCCACCACGTCCTGAATGATGTACTCAGCTTGAGTGAACTCAGGCTGGTTATCATTGATATCCAGCACTGTCAGTTTGACCCGTGTCGTGTTGGTATGGTAACCATCATTGGCCGTTATGGTCAAGTTGTAGACCTAGCAGAAAAAAATTCAGAAAGGATTGAAAGAGATCCTTTAATCCACAAACAAATTAATTATCTTCACTCTAATCTCTTATAAAACTTTCCCTATATTGAAACAAAATCTATAGACAGTTTCAATTTGTCTTAACTATCACAAGACATCAAATTTCCAATAAAAAACATTCAATGTCATTTTCTTAACAAAAGCATTAAACTTTCAACTTTGTTTTGAAATATTCCACAATGTAATACTAGTGTACCTTTGGTGGAGTTTCGTAATCTAGGTCTCGAGCTACGTAGATTTCTCCAGTCTTTTGTTTGATTCCAAACACATTCCCCACGTTACCGCTGGTGATGGTGTACGTCAGGACATCAGCTGATCAACACAAACCACTAAAGTAAGTAAACCTGCTCATCATGGCAGCAATCTTATGAAACAAACATCTAATATCATAATAATACTCACTGCAATGAACAATGACAGTGAACGCAGACCCACAGCATGAGGTAAACCAAGGAATAGAAACCAAGTACTCACAACTATCCAGGTCTTCTGCCAGTACTCGAATGATAGCTTTACTGCTGTCTGGTGGCTGTTCCTGGACTTCTTTCTCATACAGAGTCTCCTGGAACCGTGGCGTGTTGTCATTCTTGTCACCAATTACAACCAGCACCTGGGCTGTTGCTGTGAAAACATAAGAGAAAACCAGAGGTAAAATTTGTATATGCCAAGTTGTTGGCCTATTCCTAAACAAGTCATCTAGACACCTATCTACAGACACCTATCTACAGTCAAAGGGTGGCATCAAACATCTGTATATATAAAGACATCTACAGACACCTATCTACAGTCACAGGGTGGCATCAAACATCTGTATATATAAAGACATCTACAGACACCTATCTACAGTCAAAGGGTGGCATCAAACATCTGTATATATAAAGACATCTACAGACACCTATCTACAGTCAAAGGGTGGCATCAAACATCTGTATATATAAAGACATCTACAGACACCTATCTACAGTCAAAGGGTGGCATCAAACATCAACATATCTGTATATATATAGACATCTACAGACACCTATCTACAGTCAAAGGGTGGCATCAAACATCAACATATCTATATATATATAGACATCCACAGATACCTATCTACAGTCAAAGGGTGGCATAAAACATCAACAAATCTATATATATATAGACATCTACAGACACCTATCTGCAGTCAAAGGGTGGCATCAAACATCTGTATATATAAAGACATCTACAGACACCTATCTACAGTCACAAGGTGGCATCAAACATCTGTATATATAAAGACATCTACAGACACCTATCTACAGTCAAAGGGTGGCATCAAACATCTGTATATATAAAGACATCTACAGACATATCTACAGTCACAGGGTGGCATCAAACATCTGTATATATAAAGACATCTACAGACACCTATCTACAGTCAAAGGGTGGCATCAAACATCTGTATATATAAAGACATCTACAGACACCTATCTACAGTCAAAGGGTGGCATCAAACATCTGTATATATAAAGACATCTACAGACACCTATCTACAGTCAAAGGGTGGCATCAAACATCTGTATATATAAAGACATCTACAGACACCTATCTACAGTCACAGGGTGGCATCAAACATCAACAAATCTGTATATATAAAGACATCTACAGACACCTATCTACAGTCAAAGGGTGGCATCAAACATCAACATATCTGTATATATATAGACATCTACAGACACCTATCTACAGTCAAAGGGTGGCATCAAACATCTGTATATATAAAGACATCTACAGACACCTATCTACAGTCAAAGGGTGGCATCAAACATATGTATATATAAAGACATCTACAGACACCTATCTACAGTCACAGGGTGGCATCAAACATCAACAAATCTGTATATATAAAGACATCTACAGACACCTATCTACAGTCAAAGGGTGGCATCAAACATCAACAAATCTGTATATATAAAGACATCTACAGACACCTATCTACAGTCAAAGGGTGGCATCAAACATCAACAAATCTGTATATTACAAAATACCCTCAAATTGCGATAAAAAGGTATTCTAACACAGTTAAAAGGATGTTCACACATAACATTGAACATCATCTAAATAATTATAAATTTGATAACTATACAGAACTGATATCTTATTCCTTGATGACCCTTCAAAACATGTCAGCCTTGATTTTACGAGCTATGACCAGAAGTGAGATGACAAGAGATAATGACAACACTGATAGTCTCGTTCTAATATGGTAGAGCACTGAATCAGAACTTAATATACAATTCACTGATACTTCCCTATAGAGCTACACTGCAATCTGAGAGGGTGACCAACCACAATTTAGTCAGCTAGCATTCTTAGAGATATATAAATCTACCACAAGCTTTAAGGGGTGAAGCCAGTAACGTCACCCGTGGTTAATCCAATTAACCTTCATCCATCCTGCTAACAAGTTCTTTACGAACCACTTAACACTTTTCTATGTAAAATCAGGTGATGATGGCTGGTTGATGGAAATCCACTTTTTGCTCTAAGACAATGCCAAACTACCTACCACTGTTTGGACTGTTTGGAGGTTCATGGTCACGCACATCTGATGGCTTGCCATCAACAGCCATGATGTCGATGTAGTAGAGGTTGTCGAGCTCCCGATCAAATGTGAAGTTGGTGGTGATCAGACCGGTCAGTGGATTGATGTCAAACAGTCGGTGGACGCCATACCGATCTTCTATTATACTGTATCTGACCTGTATCAGATGGTACACCTTCTTTATAACCAACACTGCTTACATTGCTTACATTAATGTCAGAGACATTTTCATAGCAAAGCACATGCATTATTGTAAGTGCTTTATTTTAACTAAATAAAATTCAAAAATAAATTCAAATAATCTTTACTGATTTCCAACATTAAAACACTTAACATCCATTAACTCACAAATTTTTTGTTTATTTTGTTTTGTTTATGTTATTTATTTTATTTATTTTGCCAATGTTTCTAAATTTTGCAATCTGCTCACCTCGTTGTTAGGGGGGTCGTGGTCTGCATCAACAGCTTTGACAGTGATGACTGTCTGACCAACAGGTTCATTTTCTGGAACACTGCCTCGGTAGGTGTTACTCATAGTCGGGTCGAGTCCCTCAAATCTTGGTGGCTGATTGTTCATGTCTTTTACTTTCACCGTCACACGCATTTCATTAGATGCTGGGTTCAGGCCCTTGTTCTGGATAGTAGAATAATTTACAGCATTATCTCACTGTGATAAGTAAATGATAATTGTTTTGGTTTTAATCTACAATTAAAAAAGATGTCAAAATTTAACCCTAAGAAAGAGATGTTTTTGTCCTAAAGATTAGACCAGTTCAGGTCTGGTTCCACTTTATTTGACAGGTTAATCAGTAAGTCCTACCCAACCTGCTGTTAGATTAAGAGTTTCCAGTGCCTCAGTTACACGCAGGTATCAGACAGATTTCTGTTACACTGAGATGTATAAATCACAGACGGGAAAAGGGTAAACTTCATAGACACTATATTCTTAAACTAACTGTGACACGTAACCGGACAACTTCATGGACACTACATTCTAAAACTTACCGTGACATGAAACCTGACAACTTCATGGACACTACATTCTAAAACTTACCATGACACGAAACCGGACAACTTCATGGACACTACATTCTAAAACTTACCATGACACGTCACCGGACAACTTCATGTACACTTTATTCTAAAACTTACCGTGACACGTAACCGGACAGTGTACATATTCTTGTGATTGTAATCCAGATTTCCGCGCAGCTTCAGTTTCACCAAGTTGGATGAGGTGGAAATCCGGAACATGTCGTCAAACTGCGACTGGGAACCATCCGACTTGATGAGAGCAAAACTGACACCCTGCAATTGTGGATCTAATATGTTAGAGCTGGCTGTAAATCGACCAATGGTGTGACCCGAAGGTACCGTCTCCTCAACCTCATAAACCATGCCATCGTAACTCTCGTCCCAGGTAGGTACCTCCCCTTGTGAGGCAGCCAGACTGATGGTGACACGCACGGTGGAGTTGAGAGGTGGATTACCCTTGTCCTTCGCCATTACAATAATACTAGTCTGATTACTGGTGTACGGAATCTGTGAAAAAGGAAAATGAAAGTACTCTAAATGATTTACCTTATCATTGCACAAGAGAGTGGAATCTTAGGTTTGGAATGAAAGAAGAAGTAAAAGCTTTCAGATTTAAACAAGAGGCCCACAGATCCTGTATCGCTCACCTGACTTTGTTTGACTGAAGTTGCTTCGAGAAAATTAGAGGAAAAGGAATTCTAAATATCCAACCACACAACACAAAACATTCAGGGGGTCAGTCAAATCATTCATACTTCAGACCAAATCATTCCTTCAGGAGAAGTAGGATTTCAAAGAATTTACCCTATTTCCCCTATTGGGCCCCATCCCTTCCATCCCAGGAAGGGTGACCCATAGTTTATTCAAAACTGATTTCCCCTATTTTCCCAACAATGTTGCAGACCAAATTTTGACAAAATCCAATCTTTCCTACAGGAAGGGTAGGATTTTGAATAATTTGCCCCACCCACCTCTCCCACCCAAGGGGGCAGACTCACCATTTATACAAAATTTATCCCCCTTTCCTCAGGAATGCTTTAGATCAAATTTTGCTAAATCCCATCATTCATACAGGAGTAGTAAGTTTTAAAAGAATTTTCTCTTTTGATCCCTGCCACTGAGGCCCCATTCACTCAAATGTCACCAATATGTCGTCATTTCCATTCTCTCATTTTCGGAGAAGTCTATATCACAATATGTGTTTACAATACTTAATCATCATAAACCTCTAGAACAGACCATTAAGTATTTATCTCAGGGTCTAAAAATCTCATTGAAAAAGAACTAGAAATTTCCTTCTTACATCAATGAGACTCTTGTCCAAAAAGATTGAGCCCGTATCTTCTTCTATTCTAAAGTAATTTCCAGGGTTGGACTCCAGGAGGTAAACCACTTCAGCATTCTGTCCCATGTCACGGTCTGTCGCTAATACACCCGTTACACGCTTATTGACCTCAAACGTGCGTGTTATTTGTTTGGAGTAGGAGAGCGAATCAAACATGGGCCGATTGTCGTTGCGGTCATCGATATGAACCCAGAAGGTACACAGACTGTTGAGCTGCTGCGGCTGTCCCTTGTCTTCAGCTTTAATGGTTACTGGGTAACCACGGGAACCCTGCTCTGATTCCCGGTCGAACACAATGTTGGTGACCACAGTTCCATTGTCAGGGTCAACATCGAAGTTCTTAGTCTGGTAAGCTGGAGTGACCACTGAATAGGTGATCTGACCATTCGGTCCACGATCATTGTCTTCAGCTCTCACCTAAAGTAGATACCAATACATTTCAATATTCAATGTTGACAATTTGATACATCATTTTGAACATTGGTAACATTCTAAGAATGGACATCAAAGAATACATTTCAATATCAATCTGATACTCCAAGAAGTTTTTAAAACATTTTCTTTATTTACAACAAACACAATTATTTGATACTATCACACAAAGACCCTTTTCAGAGCTTGTACAGAACTAATCATCACTCCTATGGATCAGATCTCACCTGTACAACCCTTCCCCGAACAGTCTAGATCCATGTCATTGTATAATGATCCCACACCTCAGGACCCCCCCACACCTCAGAATCAGACCTTACCTGTACAATACTGGTCCCCCTAGATGGTTCTGAACCACTGTAGCTTGGTAGTTATCCTGGTTCCTGCCCCTCAACAAGCAATCTTACCTGTGTAACCTTAGCCCCCTGCCCTCAGGACCAGTCCTTACCTGTGTAACCTCAGCCCCCTGCCTTCAGGACCAGTCCTTACCTGTGTAACCTTAGTCCCCTGACCTCAGGACCAGTCCTTGCCTGTGTAACCTTAGCCCCCTGCACTCAGCACCAGACCTTACCTGTGTAACCTTAGCCCCCTGCCCTTTGGACCAGTCCTTACCTGTGTAATCTCAGCCCCCTGCCCTCAGGACCAGTCCTTACCTGTGTAACCTCAGCACCCTGCCCCCAGGACCAGTCCTTACCTGTGTAATCTCAGCACCCTGCCCCCAGGACCAGTCCTTACCTGTGTAACCTCCGCCCCCTGCCCTTTGGACCAGTCCTTACCTGTGTACCCTTCACCCCCTGCCCTTAAGACCAGTCCTTACCTGTGTAACCTCCGCCCCCTGCCCTTAGGACCAGTCCTTACCTGTGTAACCTTAGCCCCCTGCCCTTTGCACCAGTCCTTAACTGTGTAACCTTAGCCCCCTGCCCTTTGGACCAGTCCTTACCTGTGTAATCTCAGCCCCCTGCCCTCAGGACCAGTCCTTACCTGTGTAACCTCAGCACCCTGCCCCCAGGACCAGTCCTTACCTGTGTAATCTCAGCACCCTGCCCCCAGGACCAGTCCTTACCTGTGTAACCTCTGCCCCCTGCCCTTTGGACCAGTCCTTACCTGCACTACCCTAGTCCCCACCGGTTGGTTCTCCATCACTGTAGGTTGGTAGTTACATGAGGGAAAGCCTGGGTTATTGTTGTTGATGTCCTTGATCTCTACAACAAGAACTGCATCCTGGCGCTGTGTTACGTGACCTTCACAGCAAGATCCATCATCGTATGCAGTTATGTTTAACACATACTTGGGTATGGCTGGTGGGATGGAGTTGGACAACTGAATCACTCCAGACTTCGGATCAATTATGAAAGGACCATTTGGGGCTTTCGTCAATCGTTCTGTGAAAATTAACGGATATGAAATTAAATGCAATGAAAATTAACATTTTAAAATAACAGAGGAGATGTAAAGTTTTATGAAACTGTCCAGGATTTCGTGGCAAGACATTTTTATTGATATTCCTTGACAGAAAGGGCCATCAGATCAAAGACTGGTGATACATTATAACTTATTTTGATGAAACTCTCTAACCTGTGAAAAAGTACTCCACATTGTCACCATCTGGATCAACAGCCTGGATCATCGTCACATAGTTATTAGCCGTCAGGTCCTCCCTGATGCTGGCATAGATTTCCTCTAACCCTGTTCCAAACCGAGGTTTCTCGTCGTTGATATTCGTGACATAAATGACCACACTAGCCCAGCCCTTTTTAGGCAGAGCTCCATGATCTGTCGCCGTAACATTGAACTTATAGAGTCTGTCGGGATGAAAGTCATAATCCAACCTCCTGGAATACATAATGTAAAACACTTAATACTTCAAATATGTCTGTCAATATCATTATTAGATTAAAACAAATCAGGACAAATACTGTAAATATAAGCAAGCATCTTCAAAACACTTTCAACTGAACTTTACTTCATAGTTTTAATTCTTGTTGCGTATCAGGTAATAAGCTCACCCACTGAAACATCAACAAATTATGATTTGTTGTCTGTAATTAGCTCAAAGTCTCACTCAATAGTGCTGCATTGTATACAGTGTAATAAGAGTCCAATGGGGCCTGTATTGCCCATCTGCCTTGCTTGGCTGAAATTGCTTCATTTAAACTAAAGGAATAGAATTCTCAATATTCAAGCACACAACAAAAAACCTATCTAAGTTTCTCTTAGACCCCAAACCCCTGTCCTTAGGGGTTCAGCAAAACCATTAATACTTCAGACCAAATCATTCCTTCAGGATTTTAAAGAATTTTCCCTGTTTCCAATAATGGGCCCTGCCCTTCCCACCCCAGACCCACCTTTTATGCAAAACTGTTCAAATTGGGACAAAATTGAATCATTCCTACAGGAGGATTAGGATTTTAAAGAATTTGCTCTATTTCCCCTATTGGTCCCTGTCCCTGTGGCCTGGATCCATCATTTATACACAATTGATTTCCTTTCCCCAACAATGCTTCTGACCATATTTTGGCAAAATCCAATCATTCCTAGAGAAAGTATAGGATTTTAAAGAATTTGCTATTTTTCCTGTATTGTGCCCCAACCCACCTGCCCCTTGTTTGAAGAAAATTGATTCCCCTGTACCCAAGAATGTTTCAAGCCAATTTTGAGCAAAATCTAATCATTCCTACAGGATGAATAGGTTTTCAAAAAAGGAGTATGTATGATTTGGGTCAAATTTGGCCCCCTCTTCAAATTTGATGAAATACCTATACTGAGTAAGGATAGTAACGTAATTAATGAATTGGGGGATTTTAGCATGTTTTCTTTCTCGGCGCATGCGTAGCGGCACTTCAAATATAGGTGTCACACCAGTATTTTTTAAGAGAAAAATGACACAAAGCATTACAAAAAGATTCTGTAACTTTTAATTATCATACAAATATGCTGCTTAATATTGATGTAATTAAATCACTTATGGAAGTTATCAACTAATGGCTTTTGCTAGCAAAGGCTTAAATTAAACTTTTAATATATTTACATTTGGTACCTTAGCAACGAATTATATCACATAGCAACGGCATGGCTATAAGATTTATTACTGGTAACAACATTTTCTATCGTCCAAACTTGTGAAATGGAAACAAATCATAGCATATGTGACATAATTATATGGACTAACTTTTTTACAAAGGTATTATAATGCAAACATTTGGGAAGTGACAATAATTTCCCTAGCAACAGAATGTGTCGCATAGCAACAACAATACCTTATATTGATAACAACATTTTCTTTCCAGTTTCAAGATTTTTCTTCTGCTGTACTTAATGAAAACAAAATATTTCTCATGTTTTCAGTAGCTAAACTTTCTAATAAAGGTATCACAATATAGATATTAGAGTATTAATCAAAGTTGGTGCCCTAGCAAAGTATTCTTACACATGGCAAGAATATGACCTAAACTGTTATTTTTTTTATATTGTTTCAATGTTTTTTATTGTACGTTATTTAATGAAAACAGATCATTATCACTTTACATGGACTAACCTTTTCTTACGAAATATGTATAATATAAACATTTTGATACAGATCAAAGTTAGTACCCTAGCAACAGAGTCTATCACATAGCATACCTGTAATTGTTAACATATTCTTTTCTGTTACAATATTTTCCCACTTGTTACTTGTTGAAAGCGAAACACTTATCACATAATTTCATTGGTAAAACATTTTTGTTATAAAGGTATACTAGTGTACACAATATAAAAAATTGATTATTAATCAAAATGTGCAACAAAGTCTATCACATAGCAAGAACATCACCTGAAGCTGTTATCGGTTTCTATTTTGCTACATACTTCTGCACTGGTGCTTTTGAAAGCAAAGCATATTCGAAGCATATAATCAATGTATAACGTTTGGTTTTGTTCACAGAATTTAACAAACATGAAAATGAACAAGTGATAAGCGACTTCAAATTATATCTACTTTAAATACATATAGTGTTACAGTTTATTCCTCTGGATACTCCTCATCCGTGTCGGAATCTGTTGTTGGAATGTCAGCTGCATCAACCAAAGACTTTGTCGAAATAGTCACTGCCCCAGATGATTTGCCTTGGAAGCGTTCATATCCTAGAAACCACAATGCACTTGCAATGTGGGCACAGCAACCGACCACTCTTGAGCCTACTTTACAAGTGCAGTACCAACCGTTGATGGGATCATCAGAGAGTGAGTCATACTCAATCCACAAAGAATGTGCTCTGCTGTTACAGTGTCGAGACTGTATTTTTAACTTGATCAGATTAGGGTTTTCTGAGAAGACCAGCAACTCATACAGTCCATCTTCAACACAGTGCTCCTTTGTATAACTTGGAGCCTGTTTAAGTTGATAAACTCCCATGGTGATATTTCGTAAGTCATCCATGGAAAGTTTAGGGAAGTCCATCAAGTCTTCTGCTTCCAGCTTTTGATAAACAGTTCTCTTATTTAGTAAGTTGTTGCTTTCCAAAAATGCTTTCACTGTATTTGGTTCCTTGGACTTTGCAAGCATTGCCCTGCAATGTGCTTCTGATGTTGCGTCAGTTTTCACAAGTGGTTCTTTAAACCTGTTGATAAGAGCACAGATGATTCTCACAAAGTCACCAATAGAAGGGATCAGGGTATTTGGAACAACTTTGTCAAACAGTTTCCATTGTTTTATCCTGCCATTCACGCTTTCTACCACCCATCTGACTTTTGTGACTAAACGTGAAAGGTTCGCCTCTTCGGTGGTGTGCTGCTTGCAGCCTTTCTGAAGATAGAAGGGCATTTTCACATCGAAACCTCGGTCTTCTAAAAACCTCACAGCGTCCCTAAACCCCCTGTCTACAATGAATATGTCGCCGGGTTTGAACCACTTGCTAGCTTCCTCATTTGCCTTAAGCATGTGTTTTGTAATGGAGGCATCGTTGTTTGAGCCATCAGCCAGGTAAGGTCCGAGCACATCCAGAATGTAGCCATCTGTTCCTACAAGCATCATTGGTTTAACGAGTGGTCTGTTCTTGTGCATAGAATAGGACCTCCTTTGGAATTTGTAGTCTGCACTCTTCTGGATGTAAACATAGGTGCCATCAGCAACAACAATAGCCTCGTTTTCGCCTGGTTGGAACAATGATTTTGCTATATTTGTAGTGTGGTTTTGAACAAAGTCTCCATGAGATATGTGTTGAAATCCAAGGTTATCTGGTACAAAATCTTCCACTAAGGCATTCCTTGTGCTGTTCACTATACGCTGGATTTGCGAATATGTTAAATGAAATAACACACCAATTAACTTGTTGGACAATCCACTACGTAATTTGAAGAGAAACACAGCTAGACATGTCCGGATTGACCTAACTGCTGAATCATTAAGTGATGTCAAATGAGTGACAATTTCGTCAAACTGCTGTTTGGTAAATCCTGTCAATGTTACATAATCTTCATTGGTTAAAAATGATGGCACATCGAAATTCAAATGTCCAGAATGTGTAGACAGCATCCTTCGAACTCCGGAGAGAAGACCTGTAATATCACTTCTTGAAAACCAGTCATTTGATTTCTTGGTTCCAAGTAATGCCAACGCATTTTCATTCAGATAATTGTTCTCAATATGGCTCTCACAATATCTACTATGGGGGTGTATGAATATACCACATACTATGAAGGCCTGAGTAGATCCTTGTTGTGGGATGTTGGTTAAATGGTTTCTTTGGTTTGCATCTTTATGACATACAATACATGATTTATGAGATTTTGATGTTGCGGGAAGGTTCAAATTAATAGTTTTAGGACTCGACAGTGTCTTTTTCTTTGGCGGCTGAGAAATGTACTCGTCATCATTAGTATTTACAGGTGTCTGGTGAAATATTGGAAGACTCCTATACACTCGTGCCGTACATGTCCCGCATATCATGTCATTGCTACTCACGTCCCTGCCAACACATCGCTCCACATATCTTTTAAAGGCCACGCCAGGTGGGATATGCCTTCTGGAATTTGGTTTACACCTTTTGAAGCACAAGCAACATGGGATGTCTTTTGGCATCTGGAAAGAAATATTTGATAAGTATATTAATACTTTATACCAACCATATGAATCACGGTAACGTAGAAAAGTACAAAAAGAATATATAAACATAAAAGTGACAAGTTTTTATGTGGAACTCAAAAGAATGTGTGTTCTATACATTGTATAAGAAATTAAAAGTTGTAAACATAGATATTATATTCATATTTAAATTACATAACATATTTTTGTCATAATTGATCAATAATTACACATTATTTAGGGAATATGTTGTTAAGCTTTTTACAATGAAATTAAGAAAAAATAATAAAAAGGAACAGGCACCAGCACAACTGTAACTCACACAAATGTCGATAAATGTTTGTGAAATATGGATTGTCAACAAGATTTGAACCCACAGTTTAATTAATATTACAAATGTTATTTTCTTAATGTGAAAAAAATAAAATGTTGCTAAGCACTTTCAAGAACAGACTACATGGTTGCATTTTAAATTAAATTAAGAATAGGTATTTTTTTATTTGAAATCAAAATAAATAAATAAGAGTTGTCAACAGGATTTGAAGTCAGAGCTTAATTAATTACACAAATAGTTTTAATTAATGTTAAAAATAATAATGTGTTGCAAAGTTCTCGCTAGAAAATATGTATTATAGTTTTGTATCTTAAATTGAATATAAAAAAAAAATAAAAAATAAAAAAAATAACATCAATGGTCATCAGGATTGGATCCCATAATTGCGGTGCTTATGCTCCTGAGCCAACCCTCCTACCACTACACCACGGTACAGCATATGCAACCGGATGTTATTTTGAAAGTATATACACCGACTATGTTGGCTTTCTCTTCTGGCTGTTTCCAAGACAATGAGTATAAATAGATGCGCTCTTTCATTTCTATTTTTCCCTAGTTAATAAAACGAATATTTTTCAGACAGAAAGAAGACATTTTCAGTGGACTTCAACAAGACACACAGTCTCTGTTGAAGTTTATAATGAATTACTCTTGAATTTATTGTGAGCTCGCCTTCAGTCCAGACGACACTTCACCGTTTGTTCGGCGATCAACATCAACAACATTCAAGCTGGGCTTGGCAGCACAGAATAATACTGTTTCAGAACTTTAAAAAGTATTGAGATACCTTTAAATAGATTTTATTGTTAATAAATGACATTTGAATAAATTTTTTAACAAACATCACACAAAGTTAGTGGATTTTTTGCCGTCTACCTGTATTGGGGCATCTGTCAACCAGACGTAAAACTGATGATGCAATCAAGTGCTGCAGACGTCCGATGAATAAAAAAACTATTCATTTTTTATATCACATCAGTTAAAAATTTTTTGCTAACAAGAACAAATCTTACCTTTCTTGGTTGTGAAAAATTAAGGAATTGTTGGTTTTAACTCCATCATTTGAGTGTTTCTGCTGCAGTAAACAAAAATATCGATAGCGGCGAAGTCCGTTTTCCGTGTTCCGGACCATATATTACACGCGATCTTGCATCAAAATGCCGAAAAATAATTTTAAAAATTAATTTTTTAATATGAGCGCAGTCTTGAACAAGATTTTCCTTTTAACACAATGACTTTATTAAAATTTTTATTTTGTAGCATCAATATGAAACTTGTTCAAGCCTGCGCTCATGGTAAACTTCAGTAAAATGTACCCACGAAATGGGGGAAATCACCGATTTTCGTGTTTTTTGTCAATTTTCAAACAGCTATATTAAAAAATTGGTGATATTTTTTTTAAATCTTGAAAACAATTCTAGAATCATGGACACTTCCATTATTAAATGTCTTCACTCTTTTGATTTTCTGAGACAGTTTTTCTCAGTAAAATATTGGGGGTACATAGGTACCCAAACCATACATACTCCTTTGCTACATTTCCCTTATTGGACCTAGCCCCTCCCACCCCAGAAGGCCAACATCCACTATTTATACAAAATTGATTTTCCTTCCCCCATCAATGTTTCTGACCAAGAAAAAAAGTTGCTTTATTTCCCCTTTCGGGGCCCCTCCAGCCCCAGGATGCTGACTGATTGATCACCCTTCATTCAAGAATGTTTCTGACCAAATTCACGTAAAATCCAATCATTCCAAAAGAAGGAGTAGGATTCTATATAATTTGCTTCATTTCCCCTTTTGGGCCCTGCCCCTCTCGTAAGATCATAATAAATGTGATGTAATCCAATCCTCATCATAAAATTATCACTTAATGTGCATATCTAATATGTGTCAGGTCATCCATTGTACACACGTATCCACTGTCAATGCATCTTTACCAGAATGGACTTCCACAGATGGAGCAATTAAAACCCATTTGTTTTAAAGACAACACATTTTTTTTTCTTAATGATGAATGTATCTCTTTTAGGTGCAATCAAGCTAACAGTATTATGTTTGAACCTTGGAAAACAAAACCCAAGTCATTCATCAAAGAAATACAAGACCATGCCCGGACATGCAACTCCCTCGGCAACATCCACAGCTAGGAAATTTATCATTACAACACTTTGTTTATGAATTGATATTTTAACACCTGCTGTCAAAACATAATCTCTACAATTGTTGAAAATGTGTTGGTGGAGATGATTCATCATTTAAATATTAATTTTCATTACAGATTTTTTTCTTTGAATGTTTCAATTTCCCAGACTGAGTCATTTTTGATTGAATGAACAAACCCCATTGAAAACTGACTAATGTTACATCAGATTGTTGTCCCTTTAACGGACACTGACAGGTCATGTCATACTCACTTAGCCACTTTGAGGTCACCAATGTAGTGACCAGAGAGAGGGTCATAACGAGTGACCACGTAGAAGTGGTCATTGTTCACTTCGTAAGTCAGTTTGGCATTTTCCCCTGAATCTCTGTCGGTGGCTATCACTGTAAAACAAGCAAAACCTCATTACAGAAATGTAGATGTGATAACAGGGGATTAATGTAGAGATGATAACAGGGGATCAATGTAGATGTGATAACAGGGGATTAATGTAGATGTGATAACAGGGGATTAATGTAGGGATGATAACAGGGGATTAATGTAGGGATGATAACAGGGGATTAATGTAGGGATGATAACAGGGGATTAATGTAGGGATGATAACAGGGGATTAATGTAGGGATGATAACAGGGGATTAATGTAGGGATGATAACATGGGATTAATGTAGAGATGATAACATGGGATTAATGTAGATGTGATAACAGGGGATCAATGTAGAGATGATAACAGGGGATTAATGTAGATGTGATAACAGGGGATCAATGTAGAGATGATAACAGGGGATTAATGTAGATGTGATAACAGGGGATTAATGTAGGGATGATAACATGGGATTAATGTAGATGTGATAACAGGGGATCAATGTAGAGATGATAACAGGGGATTAATGTAGAGATGATAACATGGGATTAATGTAGAGATGATAACAGGGGATTAATGTAGATGTGATAACATGGGATTAATGTAGAGATGATAACAGGGGATTAATGTAGATGTGATAACATGGGATTAATGTAGAGATGATAACAGGGGATTAATGTAGAGATGATAACAGGGGATTAATGTAGAGATGATAACAGGGGATTAATGTAGAGATGATAACAGGGGATTAATGTAGAGATGATAACAGGGGATTAATGTAGAGATGATAACATTGGATTAATGTAGAGATGATAACAGGGGATTAATGTAGATGTGATAACATGGGATTAATGTAGAGATGATAACAGGGGATTAATGTAGATGTGATAACATGGGATTAATGTAGAGATGATAACATGGAGATTCATCAAGGTATTTATATAGTGGAACGGAGGTGTCTTATTTGGAAGGAAATGAAAAGAATATTAAATAAACGATATGAAATGTTTTTCTGTAGGAAGAGCTCATAAATAACATTTGAGGTCATGAAATTTACAATTTTCATAAAGCTCCATAAGACACTTCCATACATGAAGAGTATTTGGTTCTCCATTATCTGGGTATTGAGAATTTTTTTGAAATTCCAATCAATGTAACCCATTTTTGGCCCCACCCATCATCCCCTGGGGGTCAGCTGAGGTCAACATGTGCTTCTCATTAAACTGTCACCTCAAACTAATAATTCCAACCAGGTCTGAATTTACAATAGAAAATAAACAAAATGTATTTTTCTTCCATAAACTATAGTAAATTTTATTTCCCTCACTTGGGGGAAATGTGAGATACAATTTTGGAAAAGCATCTGAAGTCCTTTCCATCTATGAGGGATACTTGATTCTACCATACCTTGGATTTGAGAAGATTTTTGACAATTTCTGGCCCTGCCCCTCACGGCCCTGGGGGTTGGTGACAATAGAATTTACAATTTTGGTGCACCTTTAGCCATGGAACAATTTGTAAAATTTCATTGAAATTGGTTCAGGAGTTTTCCGGAAGTTCAAAATGTAAAAGAGTTTACGACACTTCACGCCGGACGAAAGGCATCGCAATAGATCACCCTGAGACTTTGGACCAGTACAACTTTGAAAGTGGGTTAAGGTCATTCATCTGAACAAAACAGTTGTAGGAGAAAGTACAATGTTGAATACTGACAATAAGTATATAGATAGGGTATCGTATTTAGGATGTGATACCATACCTGAGAACAGGGTAGCATTGACTGGGGTTCCTTCACTAGTACTGTTCGTGTATGTTGACAGACCAAATACTGGCGAGTTGTCATTGGAATCTTCCAGGTTCACAATCAGCTGCACAGAACACATTAATATATCAACTGATCAATTAAACCAACAGTCTTATTTTCTATTTAAAGTTGAGGAAAAGACAACTACTTCCTCTCACTCATTGAGGAAACCATATTCGTTAGCAACACATTTGACAATAAACACATCTACATGCTATTTACATTCACTACTGATTTCTTTTACTAATTTCAGCAACATTATTGTGACTTCTTTGTCCTTGTCTACTTTTACCCAATACTGAATTATTAGATATAATCTAGATTTTGTCTATGTTAATCATTGAAGAATGGACAGGGGAAATAACTCTAACCCACCTGTGTTGAACTTGTGAGGCCAGTGGATTCCTCTGTGCCATTAAGTGTCAATGTAAACTGTTTCCATGACGACGCCTCGTAGTCCATGCTCTGTAAAGTCTCCACCTCTCCTACTTCATTAATGGCAAACAAAGAAGATGGCTGATTGCGCTCGTCGTATAAATGAAATCGTACTGAATGGTCACCTTGCTGTGACTGAAATGGCTTCGCTTGAATTTTCAGATTGACCCTCTCTGCTGTCTGGAGCCTGTTCAAGAATACAAACCATTAGTTATTCAAAATTTTAAAGAAACTTCATTTTGGTGCAATTAAAGAAATTTTAAAATCCAGACATTCCTTTGTCTTCATAAAACTGAAAAAAAATGTTGACAAAAAAATTTAATTTATGCAAATATTTAATCAACCCTACATTTTTCCCGTAACTCCAGTCAATATCAGTTTTATATTTATTTGAGCTTTAATAGTTACATCTGGATTGAAAATTTCCTCAAAAAATTGCTTTACAATAATCAAATATTTTATCCTGGAAATCAAAAACATCATGTTGAGGTTTCTGTTTCATTTGGGGTTTTCCTGTTATGTTTACAATATTGTTTAAATCTTCTTCAGAGGAGGATTCCAGAACAATTTATTCAGTAATGATCAAAAAGTATTTGTTTCTCTGAATCATGGACCTTCACTGTTTCATTTGTTTTGTTACAAATAATCAGGCTTAATTAGAATGACTATGATAATAACATAGTATCTATATATATATATATACATATATATATAGACATATAAGACATACATAAACAGCTAAGATACATAATCTCTGGAGTATGTTACACAATAAAACCAGAACATTACACAAAGTATAGGCTCAGGGATTGATGACACCTGCTAAGTCAATGAAGTCTGAAAGTAAAACTATACTATAAGCATGAAGCTATAGATTTCCTTACAGTATAAACAGTAAACCAGTTCTTCATCTTATATCTGTAGGTCTAAACACACACCTGATCTTACCTTATATAAAAGTATATCTGTAGGTCTAAACACAC
Organism: Ylistrum balloti; assembly: GCF_031769215.1. NCBI lineage: Eukaryota > Metazoa > Mollusca > Bivalvia > Pectinida > Pectinidae > Ylistrum > Ylistrum balloti. Next base: position 37,624 of record NW_026782816.1, on the reverse strand, counting down.
ACCTGATCTTACTTTATATAAAAGTATATCTGTAGGTCTAAACACACACCTAATCTTACTTTATATAAAAGTATATCTATAGGTCTAAACACACACCTAATCTTACTTTATATAAAAGTATATCTGTAGGTCTAAACACACACCTAATCTTACTTTATATAAAAGTATATCTATAGGTCTAAACACACACCTAATCTTACTTTATATAAAAGTATATCTGTAGGTCTAAACACACACCTAATCTTACTTTATATAAAAGTATATCTATAGGTCTAAACACACACCTAATCTTACTTTATATAAAAGTATATCTGTAGGTCTAAACACACACCTAATCTTACTTTATATAAAAGTATATCTATAGGTCTAAACACACACCTAATCTTACTTTATATAAAAGTATATCTATAGAACTAAACACACACCTGATCATACTTTATATAAAAGTATATCTGTAGGTCTAAACACACAACTAATCTTACTTTATATAAAAGTATATCTATAGGTCTAAACACACACACACCTAATCTTACTTTATATAAATAGTATATCTATAGTATCTAAACACACACCTAATCTTACCTTATATAAAAGTATATCTGTAGGTCTAAACACACACCTAATCTTACCTTATATAAAAGTATATCTATAGAACTAAACACACACCTGATCTTACCTTATATAAAAGTATATCTGTAGGTCTAAACACACACCTAATCTTACCTTATATAAAAGTATATCTGTAGGTCTAAACACACACCTGATCTTACCTTATATAAAAGTATATCTGTAGGTCTAAACACACACCTAATCTTACCTTATATAAAAGTATATCTGTAGGTCTAAACACACACCTAATCTTACCTTATATAAAAGTATATCTATAGGTCTAAACACACACCTAATCTTACTTTATATAAAAGTATATCTATAGGTCTAAACACACACCTAATCTTACTTTATATAAAAGTATATCTGTAGGTCTAAACACACACCTAATCTTACTTTATATAAAAGTATATCTGTAGGTCTAAACACACACCTAATCTTACTTTATATAAAAGTATATCTGTAGGTCTAAACACACACCTGATCTTACTTTATATAAAAGTATATCTGTAGGTCTAAACACACACCTAATCTTACCTTATATAAAAGTATATCTGTAGGTCTAAACACACACCTAATCTTACCTTATATAAAAGTATATCTGTAGTATATCTGTATATCTGTAGGTCTAAACACACACCTGATCTTACTATATATAAAAGTATATCTGTAGGTAAACACACACCTATATCTGTAGGTCTAAACACACACCTATCTTACTATATAAAAGTATATCTGTAGGTCTAAACACACACCTGATCTTACCTTATATAAAAGTATATCTATAGGTCTAAACACACACCTGATCTTACCTTATATAAAAGTATATCTATAGGTCTAAACACACACCTGATCTTACCTTATATAAAAGTATATCTATAGGTCTAAACATACACCTGATCTTACTTTATATAAAAGTATATCTGTAGGTCTAAACACACACCTAATCTTACCTTATATAAAAGTATATCTGTAGGTCTAAACATACACCTGATCTTACTTTATATAAAAGTATATCTGTAGGTCTAAACACACACCTGATCACACTTTATATAAAAGTATATCTGTAGGTCTAAACACACACCTGATCTTACTTTATATAAAAGTATATCTGTAGGTCTAAACACACACCTGATCACACTTTATATAAAAGTATATCTGTAGGTCTAAACACACACCTGATCTTACTTTATATAAAAGTATATCTGTAGGTCTAAACACACACCTGATCTTACTTTATATAAAAGTATATCTGTAGGTCTAAACACACACCTGATCATACTTTATATAAAAGTATATCTATAGAACTAAACACACACCTGATCATACCTTATATAAAAGTATATCTGTAGGTCTAAACACACACCTGATCATACTTTATATAAAAGTATATCTATAGAACTAAACACACACCTGATCATACTTTATATAAAAGTATATCTGTAGGTCTAAACACACACCTGATCTTACCTTATATAAAAGTATATCTGTAGGTCTAAACATACACCTGATCATACTTTATATAAAAGTATATCTATAGAACTAAACACACACCTGATCTTACTTTATATAAAAGTATATCTATAGAACTAAACACACACCTGATCATACTTTATATAAAAGTATATCTATATAACTAAACACACACCTGATCTTACTTTATATAAAAGTATATCTATAGAACTAAACACACACCTGATCATACTTTATATAAAAGTATATCTATAGAACTAAACACACACCTGATCTTACCTTATATAAAAGTATATCTGTAGGTCTAAACATACACCTGATCATACTTTATATAAAAGTATATCTATAGAACTAAACACACACCTGATCTTACTTTATATAAAAGTATATCTATAGAACTAAACACACACCTGATCATACTTTATATAAAAGTATATCTATAGAACTAAACACACACCTGATCTTACTTTATATAAAAGTATATCTATAGAACTAAACACACACCTGATCATACTTTATATAAAAGTATATCTATAGAACTAAACACACAGATCTTACTTATATAAAAGTATATCTGTAGGTCTAAACATACACCTGATCATACTTTATATAAAAGTATATCTATAGAACTAAACACACACCTGATCTTACTTTATATAAAAGTATATCTGTAGGTCTAAACACACACCTGATCTTACCTTATATAAAAGTATATCTATAGAACTAAACACACACCTGATCTTACTTTATATAAAAGTATATCTGTAGGTCTAAACATACACCTAATCTTACTTTATATAAAAGTATATCTGTAGGTCTAAACACACACCTGATCATACTTTATATAAAAGTATATCTGTAGGTCTAAACACACACCTGATCTTACCTTATATAAAAGTATATCTGTAGGTCTAAACACACACCTGATCTTACCTTATATAAAAGTATATCTGTAGGTCTAAACACACACCTGATCTTACCTTATATAAAAGTATATCTATAGAACTAAACACACACCTGATCTTACCTTATATAAAAGTATATCTGTAGGTCTAAACACACACCTGATCTTACCTTATATAAAAGTATATCTGTAGGTCTAAACACACACCTGATCTTACCTTATATAAAAGTATATCTGTAGGTCTAAACACACACCTGATCTTACCTTATATAAAAGTATATCTGTAGGTCTAAACACACACCTGATCTTACCTTATATAAAAGTATATCTGTAGGTCTAAACACACACCTGATCTTACCTTATATAAAAGTATATCTGTAGGTCTAAACACACACCTAATCTTACCTTATATAAAAGTATATCTATAGAACTAAACACACACCTGATCTTACCTTATATAAAAGTATATCTATAGAACTAAACACACACCTGATCTTACCTTATATAAAAGTATATCTGTAGGTCTAAACACACACCTGATCTTACCTTATATAAAAGTATATCTGTAGGTCTAAACACACACCTAATCTTACCTTATATAAAAGTATATCTATAGAACTAAACACACACCTGATCTTACCTTATATAAAAGTATATCTGTAGGTCTAAACACACACCTGATCACACTTTATATAAAAGATATTTATAGAACTAAACACACACCTGATCTTACCTTATATAAAAAGATATTTATAGAACTAAACACACACCTGATCTTACCTTATATAAAAAGATATTTATAGAACTAAACACACACCTGATCTTACCTTATATAAAAAGATATTTATAGAACTAAACACACACCTGATCCTACCTGATCTTACTTTATATAAAAGTATATCTGTAGGACTAAACGCTCACCTGATCAGGGAATTATTGTAGATATTTGAAATTTTGGTTAATAAACTTTATGAACTATACTAAAATTTTAAAAAAAGTAATCAAGTTCCCTTTTCTACACCAAATGTTAATGATAATACTGATATTTTCTGTTACTAATTGTTGTTTAGAATTCTTTGGATTAATTGCCAACATTTTAAGTGAAATTAGTCAGGTGTAAAATTCACTGATTGTGTCATAGAACAGAACAAATTCCTTCGCTTTACATAAGAATTGTCAAGTTGAAAACTGTTATCATTTGATTTTAAATTGTATAGATTAATGCAATGCCAGGTCTGTTGAATGAAGAGAAGGAAAAGACTATTGGCATGCTCCATCCAAGTTGGTGCAACGCAATGCAAGGTTTCAAGATGGTTTGAGTGAAGCCTTTCATTCATGGCATAGTTTTAATGCAACCACTTCAACATTCCACCATCCAAGAAACAACCCATTAGTTACTACCCCTGACGAAGATAGCCTAATAGTGCTGACCATCTTTGGGATCAATTCCTTATCAGCTTCCAGTAACCATAACAGAAAGGACTTTGCTTGGTCAACAGGTATCAAGCAGCCAAGCCATCAGTAACAGGCTGTAATGAATGTTTCCTGATAGTAACACGCTGTAATGAATGTTTCCTGATAGAAACAGGCTGTAATGAATGTTTCCTGATAGTAACAGGCTGTAATGAATGTTTCCTGATAGTAACAGGCTGTAATGAATGTTTCCTGATAGTAACAGGCTGTAATGAATGTTTCCTGATAGTAACAGGCTGTAATGAATGTTTCCTGATAGTAACAGGCTGTAATGAATGTTTCCTGATAGTAACAGGCTGTAATGAATGTTTCCTGATAGTAACAGGCTGTAATGTCACTGAATGTTTTCTGTATATTCTTAATTCTTAACACAACATCAAAAATATTTTAATTGTTTGTATTCTACAATGACAAACCTATGCAAAATGTCAAAGTATAGGTCACCAAAGGTCAGAGGTTAAATCAGTCATTAAGAATAATCATTCATAATTAATCAATATTGACCGCCCTAAAAACCAATGTAACTTTTGCAGTTTTTCTTGAGAAATTAAAAATCCTATTTGAGAGAGTCACATATTACCTAGCTATAGGGAATTCCAAGATGATTTTTTGTGGAAAGATAGGGTTTGTGATGTCACCAATCATCGATTATTGGGATCATTTGGTTCACAAAACTAACACAAGAAAAATATGGCCATTCATTTAAGATAAACAATATCAAATAAATTATCACTACATAAATAACAATAGGTTAAATCCTTTGGAACAAGTGTCTCCAGTAAGTCTGACACTAGACTTGATTGTCAACTAGTTTCACCTCTTTGGTCGAGGTTTCATCAGGACCTGTATATATCCCGACAGACATCATCCAGCATCAGGACAATGGGATTGAAAACTTCATACCTTATACCAATCATATGTGATTTCCTCAAAATTTGTCAGAAAATTTCACACACAACGGATGGAGCCCCACAGCAAATGCTCACTTGAGCCTTCAGCTCAGGTTAGCTAAAAATAGAGACATCAACACACCAAGAGTTTTATCTAGATAATATATAAGCTTGAAGCAATTCTCCTATCACAAAATCTGCATCTAAAACTACCACGAAAGTAAAAAATAAAATCTTCCTCATTGCATCAAATGTCTGTCTAGGTAAATCTAATATATAGTTTGAAAATATTGACAAATGTAAGTTCATGCCAAAATTTGAAAGTTGTAAAAATTCATCAAAGAAAATTCAATGTGGTAAAAAAAAAGACCCACTACATTTATTCTACAAGAAATGTTAAAACAAAGGACAAAAAAAAAAAAAAACAAGAAAAAAAAAGGTGAAAAAAAACCAAAATGTATTTTCCCAAATTATCAAAAATCCTTTATTTTTCGTTGATATAATTATCTCTCACTCGTATTAATATATCATGAGATCCAAGTCAGTACCTGACGATGACACCTCAATAATCTTTACTTCTCACCATTCAAGAATCAAAATTATACACAATGTTAGGATACATGTTAGCTTAACAAAATTTAGATGGCATTTTAACCATTATTTCCTGGTTATAAGTTTCACCTGTATATATAGACCGCAAAGCCAATTTTCATCAATCTTTCTTAATGTAATCCACATATTGGCTGCAACATTATACAGATGCTTCAGACCAAATATGGGAAAAATCCATTCATTTCTACAAGAAGAGTAAATTTGTAAAGAATTGCTCTAACTAATCTATTGCCCATATTGGGCCCCGCCCCAGAAGGAAGAGACCCACCGTTTATACAAAACTGATTTCCATTCACCAAAGCATGCTTATGACTCAATACTTAAAGAACAAGATAGATTTTAGAGAAACTCATAGATTTTCCTTATCAGACCACATCGCCATCTCTAACAAAATCCAGGGGGCTGAGACACACAATTTATACAAAACTGATTTCCTTCACCTAAGCATGCTTCAGACCAAATTACGGCAATATCCTGCAATTCCTGAAAATCAAGATAGACTTTAAAGAAATTTATAGATTTATAGATTTTACACATTTTGCCCAACCCCTCTGGCCCCAGAGGGCCAAGGCCCTCCACCTTTACAAAACTGATTTCCCATTGTCAAAGAATACTTCATACCAAATTTGAACAATATCCTGCAATTCCTAAGAACCAGATATTTTTTAAAATAAATGGATAGATTTTCCCCATTTGGCCCCATTCCTCTCGCCCCTGGGGCAGAGACTCACAGTTTATACAAAACTGATTTCCCTTCACCCTAAAATGCTTCAGACAAAATTAAGACAATACCGTGAAAATCCAGAAGAAGAAAATAGACTTTGAAGAAATTGATAGATTTTCTGTACTGGGGCCTCACCCCTCTAGCTCCAGGGGTCCACTGTTTACATAAAATTGGTTTTCTTCCCCTAAGGATGCTTCAGACCAAACTTGGTAGTTGCCATATATACAGAAAGATATATGACGGACACTGCAGTATCCCTAAAGCTCTCTTGGCCCTTCATGTTAATTTAATTGAAATTGATTAACCATAAAGCTGTACTTACAAAAAGCCATTAATTAACACTTGAAGCTCGTGACTGTGGTACTGAAAAATTGGTCACAATGCACATTCAACGCAGTACTTCCCTACACTGCTGAAATTACAACATTGGTCTGGTTCTCTGTTTTCACATGGGCCTATATTGCTTTTATATCAATAGAAAACGCCAAACGCAATACACCAGTTACCGTCCAGTACATGATTAAATATTGTTGGAATTTATATGAAAAGGCATGATAAATTACATCCAAATGTTATTTCTATTGTTGTTGCATATTGCAGTTTTTAAATTATTCTACATACAATTAAAAGTGATGATATGGTGGGCGGAACGCTACAAGTATTTCATCAAAACGTTACTCAAGGTGATATGAAATTAATGTTTACAGTGTGATTGTATGAAATCCTTTCAATATTTTTTTCCTCTACATGCAAGCTGCACAAGGCTATAAGCCACATATCTATTAACAAGGAAAGAAGTAGCTCCTATTCTGGAAAATACACTAAATGCTAACTAACATGACATACAGAGTTGTCCCCCTTCAATTACCACTTTATAATTAATTGTAGTTATTAAGGATATATTTAAATCATTTGTGACATGTCTCTTAGTGTGGAAACTGGCGGTGTATAACACAATAAAATATCTAAATATACCCGTTAACTCTGGGGAGAAAACTGCTCACAGCAACCATTACGGTACATGAAATATAAAAGCAGTGCAATGCTTAAGTAGGCCCCAAAAAAAACTACTGTTGATATTTTCCGTGAACAGACATAAAATTTGAAATGAAGATTGACCGATATTGTTTAAGTATCAAAAGAGTGACAGAACCTAGTAATACCCTCCCACTGAAATACTGAGGAGAAATAAACATGTTTACAAACATAAAAAAATGTCTTCATTACAACTGACATGTTCCCAAGAATTGCTTGTTTTAATCTAGGTGATAGTGACAGCTCTAAGCCCTCCATCCAAGGAAAATACTTCTGTTAACCATTCCTCATCAAACACATGCAAGATAAACAGATCTTGTGTTCCAGTGGACAGATAGAACTGTCAGTGATATCAAGATACACTAGAAGGCTAGCTGTACCGCACAAATACAAGTCAACATCAGGCAGATCACACACAGATACCAAACACAAATACATGTGTCAGTCATATGTATTCCAGCTTGACCCAGTCTTCAAATCAACAATGACAGTTTAAGACAAATATTCTCTAAATGAAAGACCATCATATGTTGCATATACTAATTAATAAAAGCTGTGTACATTCAAGAGCTGTGGGAACAATTTAAGTGAACTTCCAAGATGACATCTGTAGTCAGCTGATCTTGACTTAATGTTTGTAGATTTGTGTGACCTCTGTAGACAGGGAACCTTGACTAATGTTTATAGATTTGTGACCTCTGTAGTCAGCTGACCTTGACTAATGTGTGTAGATTTGCGACCTCTGCAGACTGGTGACCTTGACTAATGTTTGTAGATGTGTGACCTCTGCAGACAGGTGACCTCGACTAATGTTTGTAGATGTGTGACCTCTGCAGACAGGTGACCTCGACTAATGTTTGTAGATGTGTTAGCTATGCAGACAGGTGACCTTGAATAATGTTTGTAGATGTGTGACCACTGCAGACAGGTGAGCTTGACTAATGTTTGTTGATGTGTTACCTCTGCAGACAGGTGAGCTTGACTAATGTTTGTTGATGTGTTACCTCTGCAGACAGGTGACCTTGACTAATGTTTGCAGATGTGTGACCTCTGCAGACAGGTGACCTTGACTAATGTTTGTAGATGTGTGACCACTGCAGACAGGTGACCTTGACTAATGTTTGTTGATGTGTGACCTCTGCAGACAGGTGACCTTGACTAATGTTTGCAGATGTGTGACCTCTGCAGACAGGTGACCTTGACTAATGTTTGTAGATGTGTGACCTCTGCAGACAGGTGACCTTGACTAATGTTTGTAGATGTGTGACCTCTGCAGACAGGTGACCTTGACTAATGTTTGTAGATGTGTGACCACTGCAGACAGGTGACCTTGAATAATGTTTGTAGATGTGTGACCACTGCAGACAGGTGACCTTGACTAATGTTTGTTGATGTGTGACCTCTGCAGACAGGTGACCTTGACTAATGTTTGCAGATGTGTGACCTCTGCAGACAGGTGACCTTGACTAATGTTTGTAGATGTGTGACCTCTGCAGACAGGTGACCTTGACTAATGTTTGTAGATGTGTGACCTCTGCAGACAGGTGACCTTGACTAATGTTTGTAGATGTGTGACCTCTGCAGACAGGTGACCTTGACTAATGTTTGTAGATGTGTGACCTCTGCAGACAGGTGACCTTGACTAATGTTTGTAGATGTGTGACCTCTGCAGACAGGTGACCTTGACTAATGTTTGTAGATGTGTGACCTCTGCAGAAAGGTGACCTTGACTAATGTTTGTAGATGTGTGACCTCTGCAGACAGGTGACCTTGACTAATGTTTGTAGATGTGTGACCTCTGCAGACAGGTGACCTTGACTAATGTTTGTAGATGTGTGACCTCTGCAGAAAGGTGACCTTGACTAATGTTTGTAGATGTGTGACCTCTGCAGACAGGTGACCTTGACTAATGTTTGTAGATGTGTGACCTCTGCAGACAGGTGACCTTGACTAATGTTTGTAGATGTGTGACCTCTGCAGACAGGTGACCTTGACTAATGTTTGTAGATGTGTGACCTCTGCAGACAGGTGACCTTAGACAGAAAGCCTTGTAACATGTTTTGGTTCACTTTTCTCACACTTATACACACATACAACCAATATCTCCTAACTACACTGGACCATTACTGGAGAAAAGAATGAAGCCATGGTTCAGGAAAACAACAAACCCTGTTTTATGTAGCAGAATGTTATTTGGTGATGTAATTCTAACAGACATTAAATTTATAAACATCTCATAAAAAGACAACATGAAAGTAAAACAAGAGAGAGAAAAACAGAATAAAATTTAAATAACAATTATGAAATTTTAGACAATGCTGGTTTCATGTTTTGAAAACTCACAACACAGATTTTGAACAATTACAATACCTATTAAGTAAAAATATGCTAAATAAAGATTCCTATCTATCTTCTAAATACAGCAATTAACATTCTAATTGTTTTGTGTCCTCCTAACATTCTATAGCTAACACTTTGTAGGTAGAGACATGTTCACAGGAAAAACGATTGTACGCCTTAATGTTCACAAAATTTAATCTGTTTCTGGACTCAAAATGTTGACTACAAGAAATACTAAATGCTGTGCAAATTTAAAGTTGCTTCTTGTCCAAAAACTGGAAAAAGTGAAAAGGGAAAGTGTGATAAAAAGTTGAAGTAATTGTATCTTAAGCTTTTGTCAAAGAAATTGGAGTGATTTTCAAATAGCAATTAGTGCACAAGATTTTTGTCATTTTTTCATGCAAAAAAAATATTACCAGAAGAAAGAAAAAAAAAAGACCCTTAAAATCCCAAATGCATGCTCTCAATATAGTCATGCACAATATTTAAATTGTTAAAAGAACACAGTGCGTTTTACATACCAAACACTTCCCCGCCTCAAAACGGAAAATTCAACAAATTAAAACTCAACCACAGAGATTTGGTAGGAGACCAAATTGTTTAAAGCACATTTGAAATAAGTTAAAGTCACATGAAGTAGCCAAGGACATGTCCCACTGGAAAACAGGCAAGTTTTCCAAGGTTCATTTGCAAAATAAAAGTTTTCATTCCCAGAGTAATTATGAGTAATCATCAAATTTAATCCTGGTTTGAAAATTCTCAACAATTACTCTAATTTCCTTTCTAAAATTAGAAAGTCAATTAAGTTCTGCACTCCAAAACATTAAAGCCCTTTTTATTTGGAGAAAGTGATAAATTGTTCATGGTTAATGCATATCATTTCAAATTGTATCCTGCTGTTGGTTTTTTAATGAGCCGTTGCTACCGATCAAGTGGGTTGCTGTCTTCCTATCAAAAACCTCAGCAGAAGTTTTAAAACCATATCAAGTTCTACAATATTACATTGTGTGTATCTAATCTTTACCTAGCTAACACAACACCCCTGACAAATCAGTAATCACAATACTCTCCTGATCTATAGGACAGACCCTGGGCAGTTTCATTTAATTCTATTTTCTACAATACTATATTGTTATATCTAAGGAACTGGTATCCCCCTTTTACTACACAAATTCTTCCTCCATTTGCCTCTTTTTATATTCAACCCTGTTAACATTTCAATCAAAAATATCTTGAAGACATTTTTGTAAGATGTAATAGGAATACTATTGACAAATAAAAATGATAAATTAAATGCAGATTATACTTATATAAACTGGAAAGCTTTCGGAATTCTGGTTTTTTTTCCCATGCAGATTCAATTTTCAAAACTGTAGTGACTAAAGTCACTATAAAACCTTTTAAAAGAATTGTAAAAAAAATCACTTTTTTGCAGAATTACATGTTATTGTGTTGTGACATTCTTACATATATTAGCATCATTCCAAATCATTCACAAACAAAGCGTTACATTGAAACCTGATGACAAGAAATTCAAACAAACACAAATGGCAAATTTGTATCAAACCAAATATATCAGATCCAAATTTTGAATGCATAAAAATTAAACTTTAGCTTGGTAACAGCTGAAGAAAGAGAAAGGACGAAACAAGAGGCCCATAAGCCTGAACAGTCACTTAAGTTGAAGTTATTAACATCATTGGTGGAGAAATTGTCACCACCACGGGCGGAGAAATTGTCACCACCACGAGAGGAGAAATTATTAACAGCACAGGCGGAGAAATTGTCACCACCATGGGCGGAGAAATTGTCACCACCACAGGTGGAGAAATTGTCACCACCACAGGCGGAGAAATTATCACCACCACAGGTGGAGAAATTCTTAACAGCACAGGCAGAGAAATTGTCACCACCACGGGCGGAGAAATTGTCACCACGGGCGGAGAAATTGTCACTACCACAGACAGAGAAATTGACACCACCACGGGTGGAGAAATTATCACCACCATGGGCGGAGAAATTATTAACAGCACAGGTGGAGAAATTATCACCACCACGGGCGGAGAAATTGTCACCACCACGGGCAGAGAAATTGTCACCACCAGGGGTCGAGAAATTATGAACAGCACAGGAGGTGATATATATTGAGATTTGTGTTAATTTGGTATCTTGGAAAAAACGCTTTTTTTATTTTCTTTTCTTTTTTCTATGAACAAATGACAATAAGCGTTATCTATTGTTTGTTTTCCTTAACAGCCATTTCTGTATTTGTTAATGTGTGACTGTCCTTAATTAACGAAGCAAAACTTAAAAGGGGACTATCCAACTCACTTGTATCCTGCCTGGTTGTTCTCCGATACGTAAGCAATGTAAGGATTTTCAAAGAACTGTGGAGAACGATTTCCAACAAGGACCTGAACGATCTCGAAATCCGACTTCTGGAAGGCGTCAAGCGCAGACATATCACGGGCAGAAACAACAAGCTCATAAACACGTCCTCTCTCAAACTGACCGTTTCCACTGACTGTCGTGATGATTCGCCCCACATTTGTTCCATTGACATTGACATTCTGGATGGCAAACTTTCGCTCACCAGCTGTGGAAATAAAAAGCTGATCGTGTGTAAATGTTTCCCATCTCCTGCTTAATATCAGATATGTATATATTTCAAAAACATTATTTATAGCAGAAATTCTTCAAAATTTCTAATAAGTCATTGTCATTCAGTAAGGACAATAATATGTACTACAAAGCTTTGTTTTCTCACCATATTCTTGATTTCTATTTCTTTGAACTAAACTTCCACAACTATTCTCTAAAAATTGTGCTTTTGTTTCTTTTAAACAAAAATCTAAGTACTGATTTCATCATATTGTGTGATTAGGAATATAAAATCGGAGAAGCTTATGTGGTACTGTTATGGGTTAGAAGTCACAGCTTTTGACCTCTGCGGTCAGTTGTGAGGCTTATTTACTTGCATGACTTATATGAGAACGGGAAAATAAAATCAACACAATGAAAAAAATGAGAATCGTGTGGACATCTGTTCCGGGCCGTATTTCGGGATGGTGATTTTATTGAGACTAATCACATGTATTATTGACCTGCATGTCAAGCTTCAAGAATGAACAAAAATAGTGATTTAAACTTCGGTACCAAGTTTTATACTAGCACCTGTCTATCATGTGTTTGTGACTGAAACAGATCATCTAGAACCATCATTTGTAACTGTATAGAGGATGATTTCAAGATTGAAATAAAAATAACATTCTCATGAATTTAATTAATTATACCTTTTAATATGAATCACAGTAACAACTTCTGGACTTTCTATGGTTGCTACGGAAACCATAGCCGAAATTTACAATAGTCTGCTTGTTGCATCCTGGGATCGATAGGTCATTGGGTCAAATTCCAGCATGACAACCATGCTTGTTTACGATAAGAATGTTTGTCACTTACAAGAAATAATATTGGACTATTAGAATTTGGTCAGCTTGCAGAGGCTTTCGTTAATATTTAAACAGCACAGACGCCGATGGAGATGTTAAGTAAATCGTATGTAACGTCAAGCCTTACATCTGTTCATACCAAATCTTTGAAGGCTACCAAGCCTATTTTGTGTTTTTGAAATATATCAAGAAAACAAAGGATTATATTTAATGTTTCACTGAAAATCTCGATAAATTGCCTTCAGTTATCTGTTATATCAACGAACTTTGGTCAACATACGGTTACCACATCACAAGAAAAGGTGCAGCTTATGTTTTGGTGTGTCTAAATTATGGACCAAATAAAAAAAGTGACTCTAGGGCTTATATACCCGTGTGAATCATAACCAAGAAAATATGTCAATCGTCAAATTTCTACAAAACAATGACTGTGTAGAAGACAATTATGCCAACTGTTAGACCTTGTTTATTCTAAAACTCTGATATGTACATGGTGTTATGTCTTACAGAGCAGAAACCAAGCTGTGTACACAGTGACTAATGGATGCACAGGCAGGACAGCTGCACTCAAAATCAGTACTAATTTGTACATCAAATTATATTAATTCAATCACAATGGGGATTTCCCTCCTATCAAGTCCTAATTCAACACCATTATACACATTTCTTGCTACCACAATAAGCATACTTCCTAAATTTTACCGATCTTGACTTGATAACCTCTACATCAAGTGATTTTATCATTATAATCCTTTCCTGAATTGATAGTAATATTTCAAGTGAGTCTTTAAATTCCAGTTGTTCTACTGAAAGCACGTTAACAGATGCAGATAATAGAAAAGTTGTCAGGAAAGGTAGAGTCTTACATATGCTTGAATCTAACCTGATTCTAAGATGTATTTGATGTCTGAGCCTGTGTCTGGATCATATGCAAGCAGTTCGTAGACCATCTCTCCCACACTTGGATTGGTTGACACTGTTGCCAGGAAAGGCCGAGGTTGATTAACAAATATTGGACGTTCGTCATTGGCATCTGTCACTTTCAGTGTGATGGTGAGCTCTGTAAGATCTGTAAAAAAAAAAATGCACATTTCAACCACATAGTTAACAATATATTCAATACAAGAGTATGTGTGGAACTGATGAACGTTCCCTGAAAGCAACTTACATGGAAAGGTCAACAAAGGGCAATAACTCTGTAATTTTGGGGTATATATACCGAGTTTCATTATTCTAATTTAAATGCAAGCAAATCTATGCTCCTCAAGACACAAAATTTTAACAAAGGGCAATAACTCTCTGTAACTAAAGAGTCACAGGCCCTGAAATTGGTACAGTAAACATTGCCTTAGTATGATCAATGTATACACCAAGTTTCATGATCCTTGCTTAACAGTTAGCAAAGTTACGCTCCAGATAGGAAAGGACAGACAGAAAGACATAGGAAAGGACAGACAGAAAGACATAGGAAAGGACAGACAGAAAGACAGACTGAAAGACAAAGCATCGACTATATGCTCTCCAGAAAGAAGAATGGACATTAATTTCATACTCCCTGAAAATTTCTGCCCGATATGTATGTTACTTCGAAAAATTATATATATATTTACAGTGGCTATAAAACCATCATCTGAAGACTCTATTAAACCACAGAAGTCATTTGAAGAACCATCTCACTGAAATTTTATCGCCTTGTGGTGATGACAGCTTGAAAGTCCATCTACAAAATGCAGACTAAACAAATTCCATCAACCCGATAATATAAACAACTGCAATCACACTATGCAATTCACTTTGTGTGTACAGAAATTGACACTTTGTACACTCAAGAAATTTTTGTCTCGTCTAGAAGTATTGGATAAATGATCACTTTTTTAAGTTTAAGTATATTTGTCCTTGATAAACATTGGCTTCATTTTAATTAAGTCTTCAAATAAAACATTCATTACAATATCCCTAATGAAATGTCAGAGAAAGTATGATAAGTGATGATGAGATTTAAGGATCAATATTCCTGGGTCCTTCACCCCTCACACTGGCCCGCACCTAACACCTCATCAGATGTATAATCAAAGTACTGAAAGTTCTGAAAGGCTGAGCATGTTGGTAACATATATACCTGTCTTTGAAAGTGAGATATCATCCATCACATCAAAAAGGAATAAAACCTTTTATAGAGAATGACTATCAACAGCCATATTAGAAATTTTTAATACATTTTCCATCAAAATGTACAATTCACAGAAACAATTTAAAGTTCCAAGACAAGAGATTGTGATTGGCATTGGTATGGGATACTGAACCTAGAACTACATTAAAACTTCGTAACAGATTGTCAAGAGTCAATTCAGTTCTCATAAAAATTAAAGGTTATGTGCTCAGTTTTTCTTGAAAAATTAAAGGCCCAAAACATAAAGGGAACTCATTAATAGCTATTGAATTTTGGAAAGATTAAAGATTCTAGGAGGCTGCCATCATTGATTGTCGGGATTATCTGGTATGCAAAACTGACAAGAGGAAGGATTAACAATATATTTAGGAGCAACAATGACAATTTATATCTGTATCTATATTAATGCAAAGAATCCTTGTCAACATCAGGACAGAAATTTTAAAAACATAATACTATATAACAGCTACCAACCAGTATGTGTGCGGGAAATATGTCAATTACATATGATTGTCTTCTGAAACACTTATATGTCATTAAAAAAAGGACAGGTTTCAATTTCTTCCCTTTGTTTAGCCTGAAAAATCCTTGCATTGAATGGTGGAGAAAAACAGACAATGGTTTAAGTGAAGTCAAAGCTGGAGTGTGTACAATGCATACATTACACTCTTCCATATCATGTCACTGATGGAAATTCATTTGTCCAAAACTTTCATTAAAATTTAATCACAGGTAAGTCAACTGATCAAAAAGAAAATTCAGTATCGCCATGAAATGACGCTGTGGGGATTTTTTAATTAGCACCTCCATTATATATACACCTGTGAACCATGTTAGAAAAAACACATCATGTTTGTATAATACCTAAAATTTATGTTTAAAATGAGCATTGAATTTGTCATTAAATACCTCCATTGTTAAATGCTCTGCCACACATGGAATCAATGGAGGTATAGAAGAGAAAATGTGATACCGATCAGGCGTTATACTTAGGCTTGTCGTGTGGGAAAAGGAATCTAACCTTAAATCTTGTTAATATCTAATGCCAGGGAGATGTCGAGAGAGATATGTAATGGTCGCTATACTGAAGTGCTCTGACAACTGAAATATACTTCTCTTGACAAATGATTAAAGAATTCCACCAGATAATATCAGTTTCCCAACAAGTGCAATGAGGACATAACATCATGCTACACATTCATTGCACTTTTTTTCAGCCTCAATCAAAATTCCTTATTTATCAAAACCAAGAAATAGTGACCACAACCTTATACAGTTCACACACAGTACAGTAACATATCTATTGTAAGGTTGGATATCTACACAAGCTGTATATTCTCACTTTCATGATCAAATAAGTAATTAATTTTTCAGCGTAAGTTTTCCTTTTCTTTCTCTTGAAAACATCGGAGACATACTTGTGAACCTTAGACTGTTGTCGTGACCTTGTCATAGTACAGTTAAACTTGCACCATTTTTTTTCTGACCTTGTCATAGTACAGTTGAACTTCGATCATTTTTTTTATAACCTTATCATGCTATAACACCCTAGATATTGATTTTCTGCATGAAGTGTCTGACCCAATATACCACAGACTCCACTGAACCGATTCAAATGGCATGATCATTCTTTAAATGATCAAAATCGCCAGATGGTATGATGGGAGTTTTTTGAAGAGTACATTGAAATATTTAAAACTCTCGCCGCAGAAGAGCAGTACGCCTTTTGTTAAAACCAATTACAGATACAAAACATACTCACATTATCACCTGTCATCATTACCAGTCTTTTTTCAGTGGATGTGGGATGTTAATTAACATTTTCTCAAATTAAGGAACAGCTGTCTTGCTTGTGTAAATGGTACAATTGTTCTATATATAGAACACATCTATTAAAGATGAAACTAAATATCTAAGAAGTGCGGTGGGTGGGAAAATCATCCTCGACCAATCATATGTATCAACACAGGTTTCTGGATCTGGGGCAAAGTATAGGCCCCATTTCTTATGGTGAAATCTTCATAATTATCCAAGGATCAAAATTCCTCAATTGTTAGTCAATTTTGATATTTGTTTTCCTTTAAGTTTCTTGAGATTTTGTCCTACTTTTTTCTCTAAAAAATAAAAACCAATAAATTCCCATTACCAAAGTGGTGAATAAAGCCCTAGTATGGAATGCATGCCATCTGTATGGACACTGTCCAGGTGACTGGACACTGTCCAGGTGACTGGACACTGTCCTGGTGACTTGATGAATTTTATCTATCTATAGACTTGTATACTTTTCAATACCTCATATGGACACATCATTTTACTATGTACATTATACCTCCTATAAGTATGGAAGAATGTATATAAAACTTTATAAAGCCAAACAACATGACATTTAAAATCAGAGTGACACATAACACATAAATATCAAGATTTCAGCAACTCTTGTTATAATACGCTAAATTAAATCCAGATAAAATCACAAGTTCTAAATGTCAGCTGGTCAACCATCGGAGTCCCAGATGTAAAAAAAACTCTGGGATCCTACTAAAACCCTGCAACATCCAAAACTTCCTTAAAGCATGCACAACAAAGCCTGCCTCAATATCATACCAAGGTATCCTGGGGTTATTTTTTCCCTTTTTTTTTTTTACTTTATTTACTTTACAACAATTGCAAAACAAGTTATGTCAACTTATACTAATCACCCTTGTTGGCTCGCATGTAAGCACGCAAGAGGTCTTACTGCGGAAGGAAACTGGAGTACCTGGGGAAAACCCACGTGGTCGGGCAGGTGACCCTTACCTTTTCACTTCCGTTCCATGAGTTGAACCCCAGATGGCTAGACCCAAAGCGAGTGTGTTACCACTGCGCCACCCAATCACTAAGGTATCCAGTTCATCATCTTGCTGCTCATATTACCATGTCTGTTAATAACCACTGAATACAAATCTAATGTCTTCTACCTCACAGCTCTCTGATACCGAATACAACAACATGATATAACAACCGCAGTTGAAATGCTGTCTGACTCACAGTTCCTATTGTTGTTTAAATAATGTTTTTGCAACAACTTCCTATACAGGACCCCATTCAAGCATTCTATATTTTGTCATGTTTACGTTTTACAATTTTTGCCCACACAATTTGACTTTCAAGCGACTTCTTATACATTTAGATAGCAGTATGCAACTGTCCTTTGATCAATTCGTCATTTCTATGTTCTGCAAAATATCAATTGGACCTAATGATTTTTTCTTAATGACTCACACAAATGTCTGTAAAACTGGGTGGCATTTGTTCATGATAAACACCAAAAGGCTAAATTTTCAAATGCAAGTCCATCCTTAAAATTCAAGATGGCTGTCTGTCAGCCATTTTGTTTGTCAGAACAATCGCAAGTTTATTTTCCTATTTGATATACCAATCATTACTGTGAGAACTGACATGAGAGTATATATATATAGAAAGAGAGAAGAAACCAGACATTAAGACCACAATCTTCAGTACTTCAATAAACACTGTTTTAGTATCCAATGTTTCCCATGCAGAGATTCATCCCCTAACCTCTCATGATCAGTAGCTAAGAGAGTACCCAGTGTGGTCTGACAATGAAGCTACAGCAGAGATCTCAGGGCCAGAAACATGTCTGTCAGCCTCCTTCATGCCATTGAAATCTGAACACTGATGTATTATCATCTTTCAGTTTTCCTGTAAACAAAGGCCTATTTTTATATCTATGTTATGACTTTTTTCTTTTATCTTATTTCTGCCCCAAATGTATAGATTACTTACACAAAGAAACTAAAACTTTCTATCAGATAAAAATGCCAGATTTAATGAAGGTGGAAATAAAAATTCACCAGATTCAAGTCCCAGAAAATAAATGTTTCACAGATATCTCAGAACAATTTATCACACGATGATAACAGCCAATTCCTGTCGCGAAAATGACTACAACTAGGAAAACAATGAGTAAACACCTGTCCTTTGTGAGATTCCTCTTATCATAGCTATATACAGTAAATACCAAACTCATTTGATGTCACCTTTACCACCGAACCTTTCTTCAAAAATCACTGATAAAAGTCCATTCATTATAATAAAATTTCATAGATTTTAACGTCGTTTACTACCAACCATAAACTCAGTCAACCTTAAATATGTCACAATAAAGTCTTAAGACAAAAAGCATTCATTAAAGTCTTCATGATTATAGAACATTTACTACATCCAGAAATCCAACAACAATTATCCATTCTCGTTGTTGCATATGTTGCCTATCCTACAAAGCCACAATGACAGGAGATAATGTTTGCTAACAAGGGATGAATATGGATTAGAGGGGAGTTCATTAACATCAGCCAGTCAATGGGCATGCCTTTGTTGGGCTTTTGTGTCAATCTTTGAAATCCCTGACAATGATACTGTCCCCATATTACACTGTTAATACCATAATGGATTGCCAGGTTCATCATGAAATTCAAGCAGCTTCCTTGCG
This sequence comes from Ylistrum balloti, assembly GCF_031769215.1. Lineage (NCBI taxonomy): Eukaryota > Metazoa > Mollusca > Bivalvia > Pectinida > Pectinidae > Ylistrum > Ylistrum balloti. The sequence goes on along the minus strand of NW_026782816.1, from coordinate 17,450 downwards.
GTGAACATCATTAAAATTCTCAAAAAAAAAAGTGATGTTTTCCGTCCTCTAGCCTCAGGAGTTATTATTGATAATTTTATATCTTAAAGACGGCAACATCAGAACATCAAATAACTGCATGCTGCAATGCCATCATACATTTTCTATTGAAAAATCAAAGTACGAATTTGGAAAGAGGGAGGACAAAGTCTTTCCGTGATAATCTCTAAGGAATTGATCAGGTATCCAACTAAAGGGAATATTGATTATAATTTCCATTATCAAACCTTATAATTACAATTTGTCTATCATCTCGTGCGGTTATCTTACAATAAAACCTAGAAATAATAGCTCTTTGATAACAGTGAAGAGTAGACATGCTGAACAGCATCAAACATCACTCCAACACTACACAGGTTTAAAATGGAGTTGTTCATCATGCTTATTATTAACATTTCAGTCAGTTCGATGTTTCAGAACAGAAAATGGAATTTCAAATTCAGACAGTATGGGCAGCATTAGAACAGGCTTAAGGTGCAGCTTGGTGCCACTTAGCAAAGGAAATTATGGACCGTTAAGATTGATGGGTCCTGGATTTGACAGAACCATCATAGAAAATTTCATGCTGGCATTTTACGAAATGAGATGACACCTAAATATAGATTGATGTACTATGTGAACTCTGTAAGACCCTGTGGAGGTGCATAGCACTGATCCTAGAGAAATCCAGAGAAGATTTTTGTGGTAAACCAATAGATTCCACGAAAATGATACTTCTTCCTTAAAAGTTTTAGCTGTAACTTAATTGATTGTACTGGAGTCTGTGAGATTCCTTACAGAGATAATAATAGAGTATTGTTTTAATCTTCAAGAGCTGTTTTTTCTGTACAAGATGTAATGCATTCACACATGCCATAACGTTTTTGAAATTCCAATTTTGAAAATGCTTGCAGAAAAGGTGTTAAATTAAACTGCCAGTTAAGCTTCTTCAATAACAGCACTGCTGAATTTCCAATAAATAGTCAAACCAGCACAATTCCCTGATTATTTTACATGTAACGTCAGTATGATTAAATCTGAATTGGCTAAAACGTAAGCTATGTAATACATTAGTCAGATACTGGCTTTCTGCAGTATTCCTGTCTGATAATTAAATGAATTAACACTTAAACAACATGAACATCAAAATATTACAGTTGCATTTAGTGTCTAAAGACATCATTTCAGATTTCTGGAAGAAGGGGATGTGATTTTCTTCCTACATGATACAATACATTGTTAGATTTTCAATGATATATGCAGCACAAACATGGGAAACAAGATCCTAAATCTCGACCCCAACGATACCTACACTATTATGAGAAAGGTGCTCAGTACTTAGAGACAACCAAACTTGACTGCAGCCTTACACATGTGGTCACTTACAAGGTGTTAGATAATTATGCTACGATTTCCAGGTTTACTTGAAGTTTTAAAAGTACTAGCTAATATTACTTATTGTCTGTGGCTATTACAAAGCTGGAGTAAGCTGTCAAAAACAAAATTTCAAATCTTACTCCCATGAGAGAAACAATAATGAACCCCCCCCCCACCGTTTAGAATTAATTTGTTATACCGATATGAGGGCATCTCACTTTCTTCTCTTACAAAGGTACACCTGAAGTGTTAAATCCAATGTGTGAACTAGCAAACTATAACATGAACACCCCATCACTCCACACAACGGTCCTCATATCAGTCTCTAGTGGTCACGGTCCTCATATCAGTCTCTAGTGGTCACGGTCCTTATATCAGTCTCTATTGGTCACGGTCCTTATATCAGTTTCTAGTGGTCACATCAATATGATATACAACAGAAGACCACCAGATGAGCATGTATATGCTCTGTTTGGTCCTAAACTTTGTCAACATTGATCAAGTAGTGTGTAAATATTGACATGATCTTGACCGATTACTGACCAAGCTACTACAACAGACCAATCACTAAGGCCAAAAGCTGTAGTAGTCTGTGTCTTTGTTCCGCAACCAAACTTTTAAAAAATATTCGTTTCAGGCTGAGTGAAATCAATCTGATATTCAGGTTAATATCCACATTTAGCACAGAATATTTATTTAAATATTTCAACTTTACACATATAACAGTAAAAAGAAAATTTCTTAATCTGGTTGCATTCAACAAACATCATTTATTGTTTTCCCCAATTAATAATGAGTACACATCAAACTCCTATATACATCCAATACATTGAAATGGTTTCATTTCCATTAACACACCTGACAGACATAAATTCACAGCTTGGCTCTCCGCAGTATTCACAATTACCACCAGATTTCAAAACTGTAAAACTTTCTGATTCTAAATGCTCAGTCAAACAAGAGTCACCTTTGAACTCAAAATAAAATTGAAGGACTTTATCATTGGTGGATTACACAAAACAAATACACAGTATATATGATTGAGAATTAAAGTCTGCCACTTTATTTAAACTTGACATATCTAATTTGAAAGACCAAAAAAATTTAAGATTTGATATACTGATACATCATCCAGAAAAATCACAGAGTGAGATTTTTTTCAGACAAAAATTTCTTAATCTCCCAAAAGCAACGTGATTAAAACAATGCACTGTCTCTGACTTACTGTGTTAAAATGTAGATCACATAAAGTCATACTAGCACCATTGTGCCAATGTCATGTAAATTTCATTGAAGTAACACATGGTACAAAATTCTGTGGTCAAAACTGGCCTGAAATCAATTCAACAAAAACTTTGCTCTGAAGCCTGCAACATACAGATCATGGGCCAATTCATATTCCCTAATCATGAGTAGATGATTCTCATACATACATGTAATATTACTGCTTATAGAGGCTGGTATGTCTTCCGGCTCTATAGTACATTCATAACACATCTAATATAGCTTCTTCTTACATATGTAGTTTTATAAGACTATTTCAGGTCAAGGTCAGGTATATATAGAATTTCACACTGCCGAGGGTTCATTCTTTCAATTCAAAGATTTCCATGATCATATCATAATTTCAACAACTTCCATGATTATGGTAGTAAACAAAAATTATCAGGATTAAAGACACGAAATTGAGTTACATAGCTAGAGGGTTTAATAGTTATCAATAATAATCACAGAAATATGACACATGAGGCACAGTATCCAATCCTGCTTGATCATATTAGCAGTGTTTACAAAAAATCTCCCACTGACATCTGCAACCCAAGACCTGAATGGGAATGATTAAAAAAACACAAAAAACTTTCACAAATTGAACTACAATCTGTTAATGTAAACCGATTGGAGATATTCTGCTTCTAGTTAATCCCTAATAACTTCTCAAAAACCACAAAAAAAAGCTCTGTTCTCAAATTGATCCTCCATCACGGTTCAATACCATTAAAATACTCTGTTTAATTTCAATATCCTCGTCTAATTGTTGGCAAAGTCATATTCAGGACACAAAATTTTAACAAAGGGCAGTAACTATAATCAAAGGTTTGCAGGCTCTCTAACAGGTATACTGCAGGTACATTACACATTAAATTGTCTTTGTACTATCAATATATCAACCAAGTTTCATTATCTTTCCTTAAACACAAGAGAAGGATATGCTCTGGGCAAAATATTTCTAACAAAGCGCAATAACCCCTGTAATTAAAGAGTTCGAGGGCCCTGAATTTTGAACACAGCATAGTTGTCTTGGTCCTAATGTAAAACACTATGTTTCATGATCCTTGCTTAACTGTGGGCAAAATAATGCTAAGGACAAGAATTTTTTTTACAAAGGGCAATAACTCTGTAATTCAGGGGTCAAGGGCCCTGAATTTGTTACACTGCACATTGTCTTAGTATGATCAATGTATCCACCAATTTCATTATCCTGACTTCAATGCAAGCAAAATTATACCCTGGACACTAATGGGAAGATGGATGGACAGATGGACAGATGTACAGACGGATGGATTAGGCAACAACTATATCCTCTCCAAGAAAATTTTCACGGAGCATAAAAATTAATAAATCCACATAAAAGATTCACTGAGGCTTCTCATATAACAGAGTGAAAGGTTTGTTTTTCCATCCTTCTGCACTCCCTGCTGCTGTTTCTAAAAGTAATTTTTAGCAGCCATAATCATGACCAATTACAGTTTGAATGATTTGGTTGAACTTGCCAAACTCGTCTCCCTCCCTCCTTTATAATGGCCACTAAGCACTCTTTCTTGTTGACATCCTAGCAACCACATTGTCAATGCTGTATTGATTTTTGGTTGCTGTGCTGTGTTTTCTACTCTTCAAACCTGATAAAGTCAGTCATGGTGCCAGAGACGATTTATCCTAAAGTTTGCTGTATCATTTTGTATTGTAACAAATATGCCATTATCTCTACCAATAAAACACAACTTTAGTCCATCACTCATCCACAAATCAGGAACACAAATATCTAACAAACATTTCTGCACATTTGATCAAACTCTTTTGCTGTGGTTCCCAGTAAGGTGCCACATGCCTTGTGGCAACTGAAATTTATAGATTTTATGTCCAGGCTCCTGTCAAATTTGCTGAAATATGCCAGTCTGCTTCTTCAAATAACCTGCCATTATGTAAATTTTCCTCAATCTTGCATACCTTGCAAAATGCAAATCTGCTCACAACTGTAATTGGCATTTTGTGAAAGGCAAGCTCTTTCAGCATTACAATGAAGAAAATGAGCAGCTAAAGCACAGTAAAACGGTCCTTAAACCTTTCTACACCAGTGTCCATGCACCTTCTTACCTAAAATCTTCACCTCAATTATCTGATGTTATCATTTAACATTAACATATTTATATATCAACAAGCCTAGAATACTTACCAGTCTTTAAACTGGTTACTTTGATGAGAGAATCATGATTTTTGCCCACAGTTTTAGACATAAATCATCATCAAACATTTTCCGATATTGAAATAATTTCATCGGATAGAACAGTAGAATACAGCTATAGACACGTTCTCCACATAGAGGCCTTTGTATTACCTCTATGATAGAAATTTCAGAAAGATGGCAAGCAGACAAAACTCAGGTGATGAGGATTACACTTATACTAAAACAGATGTTTGGGCTTTGGTACAGGCAACAGCTCAGTGTTGAATAAATATGATAAGATCGTACCAAAACAATATAACAATTGAAGCCAACTATGGTTTCCACTTCGGAGTCTCAAAAATTGGTAGCCATTATTGGTATCAGAACAAAACACTTTTAACTTCGAAAAAAACACTTGTGTTTTCAAGGTTTGATTCCTAGAAATGGACTGAGACTTGAAAAGTCATTGTATACAAATTTGTAGTCAAAAACCTATTAGGTTAAATGCCAAAACTTAAAAGAGGTGTGAGCTTACTTTTTAATATTCACATTTGTATTTAAATTACATAATCTGACTGTATTGATAAAGACACTCAAGCTTTCAAGTACAGATGACCATTACTTATATATAGAACACAGAATCAGCAGACCCCTCTCACTTACAACATGTTATCTTTAGTAAAATAGCTGTGCTTTTTCTCTACTCAAAGATATGAATGCAAGGAAACTTCATGTTTCTATGACAACAAAAAAATTGATTTCCTCCGTTCCAATCATCACCACATTATCCGTATTTAAAAAGGATCGTTTACAGAACATAAACCCATCAGAAAAACATAACTTGGTCCTCTTATACTTTATCACACCACACAAACTAATTTTACAAGTACACAATATACTTGAGCAGTGAATAGAGCAGGAGTTAGAGGTACATCATTGGAACAGAATTTTACACAGGTTTAGTGTCAATTTTATACAGACTCTCACAGCAAGTCTAAGAACACTTACCAAAAGGTATAATACTAGAGTTTATTCAGTACAAACACTTGTAAAATCACTTATTTTTTAATTTCTGATGGAATATCCTGATAAATACAAAAGCTTGGAATTCATTTTATCAGTTCTAAACACCGCTCCTTGCAGACCTAATCAGGTTTGAATTTGTTCTGAATTGGAACAACTCTTTTATCCTCATTACAACAGAGTATGGCCACCTCAGCTTGTGTAATGAAGGAGCCCAAGCAATATTGACAAGGTCAGCTGAAGCTTTGATGGAGTGGTACGGTCACAAGTCCCCCTGTTTTGCTATCATTAATTCTCGGCATCATTTGCCATGTCAGAAGCAATGTAATAAAAATACATGTACAAAACAATGTTAAACCCTAAAATGGCCATCATACAGATACACTTGCTAGCAATAAACCAACACTATACATGTCAATTTGTTTGAACTTACAGACTATTAACTCTAATCTTACTGAAATAAGTCTCTACTAAGTACAAATTCCTCTGACTTTAAACCATTAACTAATACCATTTCTTAAGAAAAAAACCTCATGCACCTTGTACTTTAATCTCTCAATTAGTTGAGAATTTCTATTCTGTTATATGATATGTACCTTAACCTACTGTACATGCAATTTCATGTACCTGGAACATCATTAGAATTGTTAAAACAAGAAATCCCTGGAACCCTGGCATTTTCCATTTCCTACTTGCTCTTAATTAAACAAAATTTGAGAGTTGTTCTCAATAAACAGCAATAATAATCTTCAAATTTCCAATAAACGATGGTCGCCTGCCTTTCAAGGGACACATGCAAATGAAATTTGAAAAAGATCTGTCAGTTCTTCTCTAGAAACAGAGATAACTAACTATTACTGTCAAAATCCAAGATGTTACCTCTTGGCCAGGTTGTTTATTGGATCAGTACAAAAAAGATTAATATGCAAATAAGGACCAAGGGTAACTTAAAACAGAAATTTGAAAAAGATCCATCGGGTACTTCTGAAGAACTAGCAATAACAGGAAACAACCGATGGCCTGCAAACGCTGGGTAATTGGAATAACCCACAGTCTGATGATCATCATGGCAACAATCAACTTACAGCATATTTTCCGGGTTGTAAGCCACATGGTATGTAAGCCGTAGAGCCAATGTTTAACAATATTTCTAATTTGATCTACACATTAGCCACATCGGAATATAAGCCACATCCTTTCTTACAATGTGGTGACTGTTATGTAGACCAAAGTGTGTTGATATAACAGACAACGGAAGGCAATTTATCATGATTGTCAGTGAAACATTTGATATAAGTTTGCAATCGAATTATATGCAGATAGTCTTTTATTTTATTGAAGTGTTTCAAAAACATGAAATAGCAATTATCAAACTTCTTCGGCTTGGAACTCTCTAAAGATTGTGTCTTACAGATATAGAGCCTGATATAATTAGCACTGTCTCCATTGGTGTCTGTATGGTTAACAAAGGCCCTTCCTTGCATGGTGACAAAATTCTTATAGCCGTACATTATTTCTTAGAAGTTACACGAAGCCATTCTTATCATAAACAAGCATGGTGGTTGTTTTAGGAGTTGACCTATAACCTGATGACCTATCGATCCAAGGATGCAAAAGGCTATTGTAAACTTCTACTATGACTTATGATGTAACCACAAAAGTCCAGAAGATAGATATCATCGAGATTCATACTAAAAGGTATGATTAATTAAATCCATGATAATGTTAATTTTATTTCAATCTTCTAATAATCCTGTATAAGTTTACAAATCATGGTTCTAGACGATCTGTTTCAGTCACAAACATGTGATCGACAGGTACTCGTAAAAATGTGTACAGTCTTGTACTGGTGTACTGGTATGCTTCTCTTTTTTTTTTTTTTCATTCTGCCAATTTTTTTTCATCCACATATAAACTACACTGGTATATAAGCCACATGTCCGATTGCCATGGAAAAAAACGCTGCTTATAATCCGGAAAATATGGTAATTAAAAACCAAACTGGAGCATATACATTCTAGTTGTCCTACCAATGGTGTAATTACCATCAGTTTGGGCTAAAGGTTCCATTTCATGTATTAAAACAAAATAAGAAGAAGGCTATAATAAATGTGGAAGATTTTGTGGTACATCTCCATGACTAAACTGTATCTCTGCCTCACATAACACTATATCTTTTATCAGCAGAAAGACATCAACCGGGTGTACAGGAGACGGTGTAGCCTGGCCCCTTCCTCCTACTGACTTCCTTAACAGATAATACATTCTTTACCGATAGCTTCACCTTACATCTCCCCACCCTGACAGATAGCCTTAAATCCATCCTTCATGTACCAACCCAACGTAGGCCAAACAAATTTTAAAGTTTAGTGCAATCTTCAGTTTTTCCTCTCTTTTTTTTGTTTTTTGTTAAACTGGTTATTTTCCTAATTAATTCATTGTTTCTGTTTTCTCCTGTAGTGTGGTGAAGGGTCATACAAGACTTCCTTTTGACAAATTGTTCCTTCAATTAACCATATTACAAAACAAGGACGCCATGGAAAACTTCTTAAGGAGAGAAAATCTGAATAAAAACTAGGCCTGATGCAAGAATCATTTTAAAACTTTTCAAAATCATTTTGTATAAATTTTCCTTGATCTGTGATTAATTATATTTTTGGTATTTTAGAATAAGTACATAAAACTGAAAATAAATGAACATTGGCCTGGCAGAATCTCAGTATAGGCAATGTATATCACTCTGCCATCACCAGTACGAGAGCACTACCCCACCATCACACCAGGATAACAGTATCACAGGAACACAACTCCCAGTTCATGACTCTCGACAACTTTACAAAAACTACAAAAAACAAGGCAGATACCACACTTCATGCAGTTGTCAGAGGAGCCAGTTTCACAGCAAAATAATGATAAGATAATGTTGCAGCTGGGTCCTCAGAACGACCTTTATAAGGTCACACGTGTACAAAATATTGTAACCGGTAAAAAAGACTTCCATACATTTTTTTTCTATCGAAAGTCTGTGAAAGCTTAGACTTTAAAATCCTGACTTTGCAATGTCAGTTTTTATGGCTATCATGAGACGGAAGAAAAAAGGCATTTACTAAATTGAATGAAATGGAGTGGAAAGTTTACATAGTTATGTTGTTTAAATACAGTTTACAGTAAATTTATTTAGTAAACTGTTCACTAAATAAACATCTCAGTATTTCTTCACAGTCTTAGAAAACACATGAGCAACTGAAGAAAAGTTGGTAGAACTGGTTAAAGACAATGAATAAACAGATGGACTACAATACCATCAACATCTAAAGGGTAACCTGGGTGTTCGAGGGGAAATTCAACAGATAATACTCATGGAAAAGGGAAAGTAAAATGTCAAAATGAAGTTCAAAGCATGTAGGTCATACACACAAGTGTGTACATCTTCTCTCCCACTAATGAAAAAAATATTTCAGAAAACATACGCAATACCGATTACCGTGGGTTATTTTCTATTAATACACACAGTTGCCTGCCTGTGAGTCATCTTAACAATGAACCCCAGGTTTACACTTCAGGTTGGGTATTTACGGGTTTACAGTAGTGTAAGTAAGAGAGTTATATTTAGCTTTGAGATTTTTTATAACAGACTGATTTCAGAAGGTGAGAGTTGTGATACAAACAACACCTGTGTTTACTACTGGGCAGTCAAACAGGTACATCTTTCAAAGATAGGGGTAAAATTGGCAGGAACATTAGAGGCTGGCAGTGTTACTTACTTTCAAACAACAGATAATTTATAAAATTATAAATCTAACTTTTGTTTCACAACAATTATGTTAATCACTTATCAATTAGTTGCAAAAATAGCAGCATACAAATACATGGTGCAGATACCATTTACCAGGTGAAAATTACCATCTAATAAAACAGGCAGCCAAGGTAATATTACAGCCAACAGGGGAAACCCAACACCCTCTTAGTGAAATGTAACTATGCTAACCACTGTGCCACCTGACAACAAAGCTGGTTCACATGTCTTTCCTCTCTACTGTACACCTGTATGCTTCAAAGGCAACTTCTGGTCAGAAGGAGATCACACTTGCACTTGTACAAGCTAAACTACAAATTAGACCCCACATGGGTCCTTAACTATAAGTGACTTTGACATGTATGTAAGTATATACTGACCAGACAAGAACCCCCAATTAAAATTTTACAGTCACTTGGAACATGCTGAGTAACAAGACAGCCATCCACCCATATATAGCAGGACATGTAATTCTAGAAGGAATTGGTGAGCCTGTGATCTCTTCAGAACATTACAATCAGTGTTAAATGGCTGACATTTAACCTCCGGAGAAAGTTGATGTGCTGCATGTGGCTAGAAAATCATAAAGTACTGTGTGAAATATGATTCCTATAAACAAATGTTTTCCCAGACTGAGAGGAACTCCGTAATTCATCAGGCCACAAGACCATCCAATAATGTAATCAAATAGGAATCCAGATGGATCTATGTATATATAAAAAGACTTGAAATGATTAGACTTGTGAAGCAGAAGTACACTCTGATTTAGAACCAATACTAATCATGATGGAAATACAGGTTTTTCTTGCATTTTACCGATAACAAAGCTGAATGTCTGTTTGTATTACAGAAGAGGTGCAGGATGGTAATGAAAGAGTGGGTGGTGAGAGGGAGTATAATTGAGGTTTTTTAATGTAAAACCAATTTTCATGATGTAATACTTACCATAACTTTAGTATGCAAATACAGTACCTACACCCATCTTTGTATCCCAACAACAAAAGATTCAAAAGAAAAACAATCCCGCCCTCCCTACGATCCATGAGCCATCACGGCAGGAACGCAGAGTGATCTCCCTTCCTCTAATAACCTTTATGGCGTAAACCCCACAGAGGGGCAGCCAGGCAGATAAGGAAGAGGGGAGGATAGGGTGGGACTCCATAAAGTTATGGTAAGTATTACATCATGAAAATTGGTTTTACATTAAAAAACCTCAATTTCATTTCAGTAATAATTACCATAACTTTAGTATGCGAATTCGTCTTACCGTAGTGGTGACTAGAAGCCAGGCAGCCCCTTCAGCACAACCAAAGTAGTAGGGAGGGAGAACAGAGTGCTAAAGTGAAGGAAGGGACCTCTCTGTGAAAGAGCAGGTGTACCCACATGCCGCCGTACGGAAAGACATGGCCCGGGGCTAACGAGGAGGCCCAGCCACTGACTATGCCACCACCAAAGGTCCCAATGAATACAGGCCTTCTGAGTGGGAAGCTAGGGATCACAGATAAAAATCTGTTAAGGTATCCCTGCCCTGCCAGAATACTGCAGACATGACCTCCTGAAAGGAGGACTCATTGAGAGAAGGGCCCACGATGAAGCAAGGGCCCTGACCTCGTGAGACCGCGCTTTCACTCTCGCCCGAGCCAGATCATCAAAATGCTCGTAAGCATACTAAATCACCTGGCAAACCCACCTGGAAACCGACTGGGAGGAGATATCTCGTTGCCCCTGTTTAATGGGCAAAACAGACGGGATCGAGAGCCCCGCCCCCCCCTGGTTTTATCAAGATAAAACCTAAGAGCCCGACAAGGACAAAGCAACCTATCTCGCTCCTCCGAGCTAGTCACAGCCAGGATCCTGATGGGATCGTGCGAGAACCCCGGAACCTGATTCTTCGCTAAAAACAACTCTATTCATAGCAAAGCCTCTGATTAGGGCAGAAAGAGAGGAGGACTAACCGATCTCCTTCCTGCCATAACAAGCAAGAACTCTGGCAATAGCTGTACGATAGCCAGCAATAGTGCCAGGTGGCAGATAGCGGTACCTAAACAGAGAGATTAGGAATTCCGCAATCAAATGCAGAGGCTTCGAATGAATAAGCTTCCTTGCCGACACACCAATCACAGAAGATCATCCAACGTGACTGGTAGACGGCAGAAGAGGAAGCCCTGATTGATTGCTCAATGCAATCTGACACCTCTTGAGAAAAGCCTGCCTTGGCGTGGCTTCCAGAGATAGCCTCAGCGCGTGAAGGTGGAGGATCTCTGGTCAAGAGTGTGTCGTTCTGGGCCAAGGCTGGCGAAGGAGATTCGGTCTGGTGGGGAGAGCCAAGGGCTCCTCCACCAGAAACGACAAGAGCTCCTGAAACCAAGCTTGCCTCGGCCACAGAGGGGCTCTCAGAAGTAAGGAGCAGTGATGCTCCCAGAACTTCTGTAGAACCCTGCCCACCAGGTTGAAGGGAGGGAATGCATATGCATACGTCCCTTCCTATTCCAGAGAAAGGGCGTCCACAGCCCACGCCTTACGGTCTGGGACCGGGGAGACGAAGGTTAGCAGCTGGTTGTTCAGGGAAGTGGCAAACAGGTCTATAATAGGTCTGTCCCACGCCTGACAATTCCCCTTGAAAATCAAGGGACACAGCTGCCATTCCGTCAACACCGGCTGGTGGCGCCTGGAGAGTGGCCACCAACACACTCAGCCTGCCAGAAAGATGCTTGACCGCTATGGTCAACTGCATGTCCTGGCAGAGAAGATGGATGTGGATGGAAAGGGCACACAGGACATGAGACCTGGTGGCCCCTGTCTCTCCAGATACGCGACAACTGTTGTCGGTAGCCACACTTTGGACTGCAGGATACCCCTAAAGGACTGCAGAGCCAAATGAACAGTCTCATCTCGAGTACACTGATGTGCTCTGAGAGTTATTCGCCAGACCACTCCCCCATCGAGGTAAGCTCACATTCCTGTCATGAACGCGTCCATGAACAGGATCATAGAGGGGATAGGCTTGGTCAGAGGTACCCCATGGAAAACGTTCTCCTGAATGGTCCACCAGCAAGAGAACTCCCTGACCGACTGGGTAAGCGGGATCCAGGCCTCCTGGATGACGGAACCCAGTCAGACAGGAGGAACATCTGGAGAGGTCCGATGTGAATCCTCCCTAGGGGGACCACATATGCCAAGGAGTTGAGATACCCCAGAAAACTGAGGAACCAATGTACCTGGACAAGCGACCAAGTGATGAAAGTCAGAGCCAGAGCCCTGACCTTCTCAAACTTCTCCAGAGGTGGAAGGGCTAAGCCCCGAACCATGTCAAAATGGTTCCCCAGGAAGAAGAAGTCCTAATATGAAGGAACCTCTGACTTCTCTCTGGAAGGAATGAAGCCGACTCTGAGCAAGAGTTTCAGGACCAGACGAGTGTCCTTCACTAACGATTCCCACACCAAAAGAGGCATGAGGGAGTCGTCGAAATAGATGTGGACGTCTATTCTGCAGGAGTGAAGGAAACACCAGCAGCAACTTGGTGAACACCAAAGGAGCTGTCGTGAGCCCCAAGGGCATCTCTGCCTTGGCAGCATGGTCCCTACTTCCTCCTGGAGCACCCGTGCCCTTTCTGAATCCCCGGGAGGAGGAAAGAAACAAAAACGGCCAGGAGGCGAGGGACGAATCCTGAAGAAGGGGAATACCTAGACCCTCCCTGACCACCGACAAAAGCCCAAGCGTCCTCTGTAATATCCTGCCACTAGGAAAGGAAAGCAGAGAGACGTCCGCCCACAGGGAGTTCCGGATTGGGCAGATCGAGCCCCTGCCAGACCAGAGAATCGTCTGCCCACCCGGAGCCTGAGCCTGCAGGAGAAGGACATGAGCCCGGGAAAGGAGAACCACCGTCCACCCGGCCATACCCTTCGCCTTTAGCGGCCAAGAAGCAGAAATAGTCAGGAACCCTTCTTCTTGCCCCCAGGAGGTTTCTTACCCTTCCTACCCTTCCCCTTGTTGCCGTTGAAGTGAGGTTGGGACTTGGGCTGTGCAGAAAACTGAGCAGCCGAAGACTTCGCCTTCTTCTTAGGAGGCACTGACCCCTGCGAGGCACTGGCCTTCTCAGCCTGAAACCTCTTCACCAGAAGTGCTGAGGCGACCGAGTCCTCCTTCATATCCTTCTGAACCCAAGGAAGAGCTCCCCTGAACAGGGTAGAGCCCTAGAAGGGGGCATTCAACAAGCGGAAACGGTAGGGTTACTGGACTGGGCGGAATTTCAGAACTGAAAACTGCCTAGCCAACACGGCATTGACGAGCAGAGAACCTGCAAGGCTGCCGTGTCCTGTATGTCGGCCGTTCTGTCTCGGATAACCGACACTCAGGCAAATCGGATACCCTGTATAGACAAACTGTCAGGAAGTCTATGTATGACAGAACTTGGATGGAGAGGTGCAACATTCTCTCCATCCTGTGGTGCTCTTTGGGATCGAGCACCACCTGGTCCACTGATTTGCCGGGCCAGGCAGCCAGCTGTCTCAACTCCAGCTGTGCTGGTTGAGAGGCCAGCTGCCCATCATGTGTGGCATAGTCGGAAGCTGAAGCCTCCGACAATTCACCAACACCGAGCTGCAGACCGACAAACCCGAGAGCACGGGTAGAGAAGGAGTCCTTCTCTAAAACCGGAGCCCGGGCCGTGGCCAGAACCGAAGACATGATATTGCCTTCTGGCAGAGACCGATCTGAGCGAACGGAAGCCCGAGGAGCCACCAGGGAACCCAGAAGGATGGTGGATTCAGGCGCCGACGATGCTGAGGCGGTGGGCAAACCTCCGCCCTGAGAATCCGGGAGATGTTGGCCCGGAGGACCCGCATCCCAGAAAGCACATGCTGAGCCTCAGCTTCAGCAGTCTCAGGGCCATCTTCCCCTTGTGAACCCTCTTGGCCCAGGAGAAAGATGAATGACATCGTCTTCCTCTGCCGAGCCCGCACCCTCGATGTCCATCTCCTCCTCAATAGAGACCGAAGTCCCCTTGGGAGGAACAGGGGCCGCCAGAGGAGCCATCTCCGCAGAGGGGAACTCCTCTTTATGGCATTTGGACGCAGCGCGACCAACAGCTGTAGCTGTAGGCTTGGGTCGGAGACCCGAAGCCGACCCCTGGGAACAGGAGACCGACGGGTCCGCGCTGGAGGCGGAAGTCCTTAAGGTCTGGCAAACCTTTATAGGACCGGCCAACAAGGCCCCCGAAGTAGCAGAACATTGGGGGGATTCCGCACTGCTATAACATCTCCTAGAGGAGAGACCAACCCCTATGGGTTCCACGAGTGAAGACCCATGGGGTAAAAACCCAAACCCCTGAGGGAATGGGAACGGTCCAGCGGGCCGGGAGTGACCCCAGAACTGGCCAAGATGGCCTGCCTGAGTCTGGGGCTGGACATCCTGTCCAAAGGACCAGGATGAACCGCCACTCCCACCAGGTGGAAACCCAGACATGTACAGGCTAAGCCCGTAACTGCTGAGTAACTGTTGGTACCCAAAACCATCCGCAGGTTGGCCTGGGCGACCCAGGAATAAGTGCCCGCAGGCACCCCTACTCCCTGAGCCCGGGGGAAAGGGAGACCGGAAACCGGACTCCTGGCCTGAAGCCCCAAACCCTTGGAGGAAAACCCCCTGGGAAACCCTGCACTGGGAAATCTGGATTGGGACGGAAGTCCCAGAGCCAGAAGCCTGTGAGGGTGGGAAAACAGACCCCGCGCTGACACCAGGATTAGTGAACTCAAGTGTCACTAATCCCCGTAGCCACAGACAATCCTGACAAAAAGTCTGTGGCCCCTGAACCTATACCCGAAGGCACAGTTCCGGAGTCAAAGCGGCCCCCACCAACGACGCCACCTGGCGTGCCGAGGTCCATGAAGGAATCAGAGACCTCGACCGGAAGTCCCTTTCCGACGGTAACACCGCCGCCTATCGAGAGCTACCGGCCAATTCGACCCTTGACTGCGCCGAGTCAGGGTCGGGCTGCCCCCCCCCTACTCCAGGACGCACCTGGACAGGGGGAGCCACCCCCTGCTGAAGGGCGGAGCTCGGTGGAACGAGAGCACCCCCAGCAGGAACGCTCTGGTTCAGAACTTCAGGAGGGAGGTCTTAAAAAGCTTACTTCCCTTACCGGAAGAAGAGGACGAATCCCTCTTCCGGCGGAAAGTAAGCTGGAAAGGCATGGGAGCCTAAGCAGCAGACTCCATGTGCAAACAAAGTTCACATAGTGAGGTCTGGCTGTAATGTCGGCAAATGGGACAGGTATCATGGGGTTCCCATTATCTATAGAAATAGGAACATCCATGCGCTGACCCCCGACGTAAACCCGGCACCTTTATCCAGCATCGAAACAATAAAAAATTGTAACAATGAAAACAAGGATAAAAAGTTTTCTAACAATCAAAAAACTACGAACGAGATCATAAAACCTACCGTACGCAGCAAGATTGTACTGCAAAAAAAGAAAACGGTCGTACAAAACGGCCGACAAAGCAGCAAGAAAACAATTTCAACTTCACGAAAATCCGAGTGACGAGACAAGTAGCCACTCACTCGAACACGCGGAGTAAAAACACGGCCGGAAACGAAGTTCTCGAACAATCAAAAAACTACGAACGAGAGCACAAAGCCTACCGTACGCAGCAAGATTGCACTGCATAAATAAAACGGCCGTACAACACGGCCGACAAAGCAGCAAGAAAACAAATTCCAACTTCACGCAAATCCGAGCAACGAGACAAGTAGTCACGCACTCGAATACGTGGAGGAAAAAAACGGCCGGAAATACGGTGCTTATGAAGAAGGCAGGGCGAGGGCTTGGGCTCAGTATCGTCGGCAAACGTAATGATGTTGGAGTTTACATCTCAGACATTGTAAGTGTTGACAAATAAACAAGATCAGATGTTTGATGCTTATCAATATATTCTTTACATTTTAAGACTTTAATATACAATATCAGATAGAACTAGTCTGAAGAGATGCCATTTAGTTTTTTGTTTTCACTGTAAAAGCTGTGAACTTTGTGTTATAGGTAAAGGGGGGAGTGGCTGAGGCTGACGGCAGACTTATGCAAGGGGACCAGATTTTAGCAGTGAACGGAGAAGATATGAGGAATGCAACACAAGAGTATGCAGCCACTGTGCTCAAGGTAATCAGCTTCTCTTTATCTTAAACATTAAGGTAATCAGCTTCTCTTTATCTAAAACCTCAAGGTAATCAGCTTCTCTTTATCTAAAACCTCAAGGTAACCACCTTCTCTTTATCTAAAACCTCAAGGTAATCAGCTTCTCTTTATCTAAAACCTCAAGGTAATCAGCTTCTCTTTATCTAAAACCTCAAGGTAATCAGCTTCTCTTTATTTAAAACCTCAAGGTAATCAGCTTCTCTTTATTTAAAACCTCAAGATAATCAGCTTCTCTTTATCTAAAACCTCAAGGTAATCAGCTTCTCTTTATCTAAAACCTCAAGGTAATCAGCTTCTCTTTATCTAAAACCTCAAGGTAATCAGCTTCTCTTTATCTAAAACTTCAAGGTAGCCAGCTTCTCTTTATTTAAAACCTCAAGATAATCAGCTTCTCTTTATGCAAAACTGAAAGGTAATCAGCTTCTCTTTATCTTGTAAAACCTCAAGGTAATCAGCTTCTCTTTTATCCTAAAACCTCAAGGTAATCAGCTTCTCTTTATCTAAAACTTCAAGGTAGCCAGCTTCTCTTTATCTAAAACCTCAAGATAATCAGCTTCTCTTTATCTAAAACCTCAAGGTAATCAGCTTCTCTTTATCTAAAACCT